>NC_029775.3:15604392-15636919 GCF_000817695.3 Arachis duranensis
TGCGAGTGACAGCCGCATAGGATCATTTTCCCGAGAGGATTGAAAGTAGCCACCGCTGATGGTGAACCCCTATACACAGCTTGCCATGGAAAGGAGTAAGAAGGATTGAGTTGAAGCAGTGGGAGAGCAGGCGTCCTTGAACCATGCAGTACCTCCATTCGCTTATCTGAAATTCCCACCAATGAGTCTGCATAAGTATTCTATCCCTTTTATTATTTCTATTTTCTTATCTTTATTTTCAAAAACCCATAAACCAATTTAATCTGCCTAACTGAGATCTACAAGGTGACCAAAGCTTGCTTCATACCAACAATCTCTGTGGGATCGACCCTTACTCACGTAAGGTTTATTACTTGGACGACCCAGTACACTTGCTGGTTAGTTGAACGGAGTTGTGAAAGCCGCAGTATTGTGCACCAAGCTTTTGGAGCCATTACCGGGGATTATTCGATTTGTGTGAAAGTATAAATCACAATTTCGTCCACCAGTCTGCCATTAAACATAGCTGAGCTTCTTGATCTGAGCTCTCTGAGCTGGTGTCGTTCTCCAAGTCCTCCCATGTTGCCATCATCACCTTCTTTTTGTCTTTCTTAGATTTTTTGCCATTCTTAAGTTGAAGGCAATCTGACTTGAAGTGACCAGGTTTCTTGCATTGATGGCATGTGAACTTGACTTGATCATTCTTGACATATTTGGATGAAGAGCTTCCTTTGCCTTTGCTTTTGTATCTCAGTAGTCTTCTCATTTTTCTTGCAAAGAGCACCATTTCTTTATCTGAGAAACTGTCATCAGATTCTTCTCCTTGGGCTGTCATTCTTGATTTTAGTGCTATACTTTTCTTTTTGTCATCTTTGTCTTGAGACATGTGAGTGGTTTCATAGGCCAGCGACTTACCTCTTAGCTCATCATAGGTGATTTTGATCAAATCATTCCTTTCAGAGATGGTTGTGCTTTTTACTTCCCTTTTCTTAGTAAGACTTCTCAGGATCTTTGTCACTAGAGTTTCTTCAAAGTAGTTCCTTCCCATTGTGTCCAGATTGTTGATGATTATTGAGAACCTTTCGAATATTTGATCGATGCTCTCATCCTCCTTCATACTGAACATTTCATATTCCTTCACCAGCATGTCAATTCTGGTTTTCCTCACTTGCTTAGTGCCTTCATGAGTGAGTCTGAGCTTGTCCCATATTTCTTTAGCCGTTTTGCACCTTGACACCTTTCTGAACTCTTCGAAACTGATTGTGTAATGCATCATGTTGATTGCTTTGGCATTGAGTTCAACCTTCTTCTTTTCTTCATCTGTCCATTCACTATCTTCCTTTGCCACAACTTCTCCATCAGCATTCTGTTTAGTGAAGACGTCTGGACCGTTGAGAATGATCTTCCAGATGTTGTAATCGATTGACTGCACGAAGATTCTCATTCTTTCTTTCCAGTAAGAATAATTGTTGCCATTGAAGTAGGGAGGTCTATTATTAGACTGCCCTTTAGTGAGAGTGAACGCCACGATGTTGGGACTCATGTTGTTGGCCATGGATCTTTGCTCTAAGTTGTGAAGCTTGCCTCCTTGAGACCTTACTCTGGATACCAATTGATGGTTCTAGTTGAACTTGAGAAGGGGGGTTGAATCAAGTTGGCTTAAAACTTAAAGTTTCAGACTCTGTTAATCTGTTGCTTCGAGTTGCAGGAGATTATTTGAAATTATCTCATACGCAGAACATAAAAGAGCATGGAAGAGAAGATGAAGACCAACATGTATCCTGGTTCGGATTCTTTGTGCCATGAATCCTACATCCAGTCTCCACCACAAACCATGGTGAAATTTTCACTAATCGTTCACAGATTACATACACCAATACTATCGAATTTTTTCCTAATTCAACTAGTATATACCCCTTAAGCTTTCATCACCAAAAGCTTAGCTTCCCTTAGTGCTGACCCAACTAGGAAGGGGAATCAACCAGATTTAATTTCCCCAAGTGCTAACCCAACTTGGTAAGGGAAACTAATCCTAGTTCAAAAACCAAAATTACATTAGAAATCAGTGGCTCTTTTGCATCACTCTTGCCTTTTTACTCATTGGCTTTTCAACCTCACAAGATTAGCCTTTTCTCAAAATAGAAAATAACGCAAGACAGCCATAACACAAAGATCAGAATTAAGCTTGAGTAGAAGAAAGAGATTTCAGCTCTGTGTTAGAGATGATGCTCTGAGTGTGTGTGTTCTCTCTTTCTTGACTTTGAAATGGTGGAGTGAAGCTTGTTATATATCTTCAACTTGGCTTCATTGTAGCTTCATCCTTTTGCTTGTCCTTGCTGCCCGTTGGAGCTGGCACAGCTAGCAAGCTGTCCTTCTTCATCATGCTCCACTACCCCTACTGCTGGAGGAGCTCGTCCACTACATCTGTGGTCCTTGGTGTTTCTTTCTTCCATGGCATGCTCTTCTTTTTCATTCTGTTCCATTTCTCTGTTGTTGCAAGTTTGTGTTTTGCTCAACCACAATCCCTGTTTTGTTTTGCTAGTAACCTTGGGTTAGTAGAAATGTCCTTGTGTCCTTGGAGTGGTGGGAGTGTGCCAACTGTCCTTCTTGCTTTATTATACCAATACTTGTTCTTTTTCTTTTTTCAGCTGTCCTTTAGCAAAACATATAAACATTTGATTTCTGAACTGTGCCACAAGTAAGAGCTTTGGCTCTTTTACATTGCTGAATCACTAGCTGGTCTTGGACTGAAGCAATGTGGTCTTGGACATTTGGGCCTGCATCACTAACACTCACATTAAACAATATTGGGTTTTCCACCCAAAACAATGTTTGTCATCATAACTTAACCCAAAATCAAACTAGGCTCAACAATAATAAAATGCATAAGAGAGTATTAGAAAAAAATATTATAAAAAAACAATAAAGGACATAATTGGTACATAGAACATATATTTCAACCCAACGTGAAAAGGTGAACGGAAAATTTAGAATTTGAGCTTTTACTAAATGTGGGTTGAAGATAGAAATCACTTCTGCGTTTAGAAGATAAAAACGTTGCCAACACATAAAGATGAAGCGTTCAAGAAACTCAAACGCGCTTCTCTCTTCTCCAACACAAATCCAAACACACCCAATGCCATTGCAAACTTACACTTGGCACCAGATGATTCGGTCTTGTCAAGTATAACAAAGAAAAGGAGAGCAAAGAAATTTGGGATGCTCTCACCAAATTATATGAAGTCTAGTCATTTCATAACAAGATATTCTTAGAGAGAAGACTTTATACTGTTTGAATGAGTGAATCTATGTCGGCTATAGATCACATCAACAATCTAAATACTCTATTTTTTCAACTCTCATCGTTGGATTACAACATAGTAGAAAATGAACGTATAGAGCTTCTATTTCAAAATCTACCTGATTCAAATGATCATGTCATCATTAACTTAACCAATAATATTTTGACAGACTATCTTTCTTTTGATAATATGGCTGTTGTGATTCTTGAAGAAGAATCCAGACACAAGAATAAAGAAGATAGATTAGAGGGCTCAAAGTAAGCAGAGGCGCCGATGATGACGAAAGGAGAGGAAAATCAATAGAGCATGGTTCTAGTGGGAATCAATGCAGATCAAAGTCACAAGAAAAGAAGCAATTCAAATACTACAATTGTGGCAAGATCAGAAAGGGCACTTCAAGAATGATTAATAAGAAGAGTATAGAGAAGATTGTAAAAGGATTAAGTTCTCAAAGATGTGTTGCGAGTACCTCTGATGATGGAGAAATCTTGTATAGCGAAACAACAATTAGTTTTAAAAGTAGCAAACAACTCACTGATGTCTAGATTGTTAATTCAGGAATAACCTGGCACATGACTCCTCATCGTGATTGATTTTTTACAAATGAACTTATTTTCGAAGTATCTGTATTTATGAAAAATGATCATGCTTTAGAAATTTTTGGAATAGGCACTGCCAAAATAAAAATATTTGATGGTTCTATTCATTTACTTCAAAGGGTAAGACATGTAAAAGGCTTGAAAAGAATTTGTTGTCGATTGGACAACTGGATGAACTTGGTTGCAAGACCTATATTAAAGATGGGATCTTGAAAGTTGTTAAATGTGCCCTTGTGGTAATAAAAGTAGAAAAGATTGCAGCAAATTTATACATGCTTATGGGAGATACTTTGTAAGAGGCAGAGGCATCAGTTGCTTCAGCAAGCCAAGAAGAAATGATGATGACATGACATCGCAAACTGGGACACATGTTAGAACGAGGCTTGGAGATTCTTGTAGAGATAATCTCATTCCTGGACTTAAATCGATAAACTTATCGTTTTGTAAGTACTGCATTACAAGCAAGCAACATAGATTGACGTTTGGTAGATCAACTGCTCGGAGTAAGCCCATATTGGAGTTGATTTATTCTTATATATGGGAATCACCGGGATGTTCCTAGGAGGAGCAAAATATCTTATATCATTTATTGATGATTACTCTAGGAGGCTATAGGTGTACCCGATTAAGAAAAAGTCAGATGTGTTTGCGATGTTTAAAGAGTTCAAAATAAAGATGGAACTTAAATCTGGAAAGAAGATTAATTTTTTAAGGACAGATAATGGAAGAGAATATGTCGATGGTGACTTTCTAACATTTTGTGTAAAACCCGGTTAATTAACGGCTAATTAACCCATAAATGAGAATTTATTCTACAAAGCCCAAAATGTGATTTTTGTGGCTAAATATGATAGAGGAGATTGAGACGAGAATTTCGGTACCAATTTTATAGAATTCGGACCAAGATTGGACCGAACGGGCCAAACCGGGCCAATTGGACCTAAAATGGGCCCTTGGCCCAACATAACTTAACCAAAACCCTAGTTTTCAGCACTCTCTCTCCTCATTTGTTACACACACAAGCTGAAATTAGAGAGAAAGGGAGGAAGAACACTCTCTCAAGTTCTCTCCCTTGGTTGATCTTCAAACCACCATAACTTTTGATCTAGAGCTCCGATTGCTGCTCCGTTTGCGGCCACGCGTTCACCGCGGAGAGCTCTACAAAACCCATACAATTAATCTTGAGGTAAGCCACGTTTTGCTCTTCGAAATTCCAGCCTTGTTTTCGAGTTTTATGAGCAAAAATGTTGAGATTTTGGGTTCTTTGATATTATAGGACCCAACTCTCTTGGAGGAGAAGGTTAATCTTGTTTCCTTGGACCTTGGGTGTGGTAAGATTCTCAACCCTAGTGTATTTTGTTGTTTTATGATGTTTGGATTTTGAGATGTTGTGTATGGGTATGATGATTGTGGCTTAGGTTGTGTATGTGTGGATATTGGAGCTTGATTGGTGATTTTGAAAAGCTTGGAAAGGGTTTGGTGGTGAAAAATCTGTTCTTGGAGGTGTTGAGGCCTTGAGGGCTTGTGGATAAGTGATTTGGAAGTGCTCCGGTTGAGCTTGGGAAAATCGGCTAAGGTATGGTTTCGGTTTCCCGTATCTAATATGTAATGTGGTAGGAAATACTTAGGCTAGAGGCCCTAAGATAGGCATTGAATGGTTGATGTTGATTAATGATTGAGATATATGATGTGGTCATATATGTGATGATGGTTATTGATGCCTTGGTGGTATGATGTATGCGAAATATGCATGTTGTGATATATGCTTGATGATTGGTTATGGTTAAATTGTGGGTTGAACCATGTTGATGGTGAGTATGATGTTGATTGTGTACAATAATGATTTATTGGAATTGGTGTTGTTGAGAATTGGCATGAGTAAGAGTATGTGATATGTCAATATATTTGAGTTTGAGCCACTTGGGTGAAGTGGGTTAAAATGATGAGATAGTGATTTTGTAATTTGTGGTGAAGTGTCAATGTGTGAGTTGAGGAGGCTTGATGTTGAAATTGATGTATTTTGATTGATTTCAAATGAAAGGGATGAGAATGGCATGTTTTGATTGATTTTGAAAAGAGTTGGAAATGGCTTGTTTGCAAATGGCACTTTGTGGTTTTTATGAAAAATATGGTTTTTGGGCATACTTTGGTGGGACATAACTTGGACTACGGATCTCTGTTTTGTGCCAAATCTATTTAGAAATGAAATTGGATCCGGGATGTCCATGCCGTTCGAAGAACGGGTGAAAAACGATTTAAAATGAGAAAGTTATGTCTGTTGGAAGATTGGGGTTTAAATTGGTGAATTCTGCAGCTTTTAACTTAGAAAATTTTTAGCAGAATGACCCATTGCGCGTGGGCGCACTTAGTTTAGATCATTGTACCTATTACAAGATGTCTGGTGATAATGAAATCATCATTCTGCTATTGTATATGGATGACATGTTAGTGGTAGACCTCAGCAAAGATCAAATCCAAGAATTGAAGGCACAATTGACTAGGAAGTTTGATATGAAAGACTTGAGACCAGTAAACAAGATTTTAGGGATGCAAATCCATAGAAACAAAAAGGATAGGAAGATTTAGCTATCGCAAAAGAATTATTTGAGGAAGATCTTGCAACGCTTCAACATGCAAGAACGTAAGCCAATTTCAACCCCATTTCCTATAAATGTTAAATTATCCTCAAGTATGTGCCCTAGTAGTGAAGTAGAGAGGATGAAAATATCTCGAGTACCGTATGCATCAGCGGTGAAAAATCTATACAAAGCTAGATATTGCTCAAGCAGTTGTGGTGATAAGTCGATTTATGGCAAATTCGGATAAGGAGCATTTGAATGTTGTTAAGAGGATCTTGAGATACATAAAAGGGACCTCGAATGTTGCATTATGTTTTGGAGGATTGAAATTCGTTGTCAGTGGATATGTCGATTCAGACTTTGCAAGTGATCTTGATAATCGAAAATCTACTATAGGATATGTGTTCATACTTGCAAGAGGAGCTGTGAGCTGGCTAGCTAAATTACAAACTGTTGTAGCTTATCAATTATAGAAATTGAATATATGGCAGCTACACAAGCATGTAAGAAAGCTATTTGGATCCACAGGTTGATGGAGGACTCCGAGCACAAACACCAGAAGATTCTCGTATATTGTGACAGTTAGAATGCCTTACATATTGCAAGAAATTCTGCCTTTTATTCAAGAACAAAACACATTGGAGTATAATATCACTTTGTTTGAGAAGCAATAGAAGAAGAAAATGTAGATATGCAAAAGATTCATACTAAAGATAACCCAGCAAATGTCATGATAAAGCCAATCAACATTGATAAGTTTGAATGATGCAGATCCTTCTATGGCCTATTGAGTATATGAGCAACATGAAGTCCTGAGACTTTTAATACCAAAATTAGCTTTAAGTGAAAGATTGTGAAAATTAGTAAAGCTAATTTTAGAAAATAAATAAATAAATAATAAATAAATAAAATGAAAAGGTAATAAACAATCTTAGTTTATAATCATAGAATTTTAATAGTTGAAAAAGAGAAGAATTATATAACTCTAATTAACAGATGGTTCATATTGAAGAGACTCACCTATAAATTGAGTTTTTCCTTAATTCATTTCAATCACTTCATCCAACAAGAATAATAGTAACATTGAGTTACATAGAGAATTTTTTTTGGAGATTTTTTCCTATATTTAGAGAGAGATATATTCTCTTTTTGTAGGAGAAATTGTTATTATAATCTTCTTGTTATAGAAAAAAATTGTAATTCTCAAAAAAAATTATTTCATACAAATTTTCTTAATTTTTTTCATCTCTATATTTTACTGCATCATTTGTCTCGTACCTAATATTTATCAAAGCTAAAAATCCATCACTATAAATACAAAATAACCAAAAGGAAAAAAAGGAAGAAAAAAGAATTCTTTCGGAGAAGTTTTGAGCTTTTTCTGTTTTTTCACTAAATCAGATTTTTAGAACATAATGCAGTATTCATCATCTATGGGGCTGGAAAAAATTCTTTCTTCAAATCCTCATACTCCTAGCATAGTGCAACTCTATTGCTGAATCAGCTTTTTTCCTTCTAGACTTGGGTGGCAATGGCATCTTGAATTTATGCTTAGCGGTTGCAATTTATAACATGTGTTGCTCCCTTAAAGCCCAGAGGCTATAGATTTGGGAAATTTTAATAAGAGTATATATCTATTTTGGTCCTCAGAATTTTGGACCAAACATTTTAGTTCCCAACTAAAATTAATTACTCAATTGGTCCCTAACAATTAATTCCGTGAGTCACTTAGGTCATTGGCTTCGTTAACTCTAAGGGAAGACAAAATGGTCCCTGACAGCTCTAACAGGGGACAAAATGATCCCTGACAACTCTAATAAGGGACAAAATGATCCTTAACCCTTTTATTCGAAAACAACACTGCTCTTCTTCAATTTTTATCATATCTCGCATAACCCTAACATTCATACTCTCCTTCTTCACCTTCACAGTCTTCTTTTTCATCTTTTTCTTCCTCCTCTTTAACTCTAAGATTAAGTGATGGTGTAATTGCCACACGTGTCACATCTACCTCAACATGTCATGGACCACACACTTCCTAAATCTCTGTGACTGGTACATCCACCTCCTCTGCACTTCACCCACCAGAAGCATCCACTTCCACGTCCTCGATAACATCACCTCCAAGCCCGACAACATCCACGACATCCTCAAGACCAAGTTCCACAACTACCCTAAGGGCACGCTTTTCTCCACTCTTCGGCAAGCAATATAGATTGTTGGACATTAAGACATCACGAGAAGATTATCCTTTGACATCATATGCAAATTCTCATTTGAAATAGACACGAAGTGCTTTATTCCTTCTTTCCCAGAGTCCAAGTTGGCAGACAGCTTCGACCTCGCATCCAAGCTATCAGTACAACGAGTAATGTCGCCATTGCCTCTCATATGGAAACTGAAGCGATTACTAACATTGGTTCGGAGAAGAAGCTGAAGGAAGCGATCAAAGTGGTGGACAATGTAGTCATGGAGATGATAGGGTAGAGGTGGAGGGAGATGGCAACGATGATGATGAGTCTTGACAAATCAGACTTGCTGTCTAGATTCATGGGATCCATCGAAGACGACAAGTGGTTGAGAGACAGTCATTAGTTTCCTGAGTATGAATTGGTTGAGAACAAGTTGAGGATTTTTTTTCTTGTGAACATTGAAGTTGTAGAGTGTGCATTGTGTAGGTCAAAGTTACAGTATTAGACTGTTAGTGTTATGCGAGATATGATAGAAATTGAGAGAGAATAGTGTCGTTTTTTAACAGAGGAGATCAGGGACTATTTTGTCCCCTGTTAGAGTTATTAGGCACTATTTTGTCCTTCGTTAGAGTTGACGGAGTAAAGGACCTAAGTGACTAACAGAATTAATTGTTAGGACCAATCGAATAATTAATTTTAATTGGGGACTAAAGTATCTGGTTTGAAATTATTTGAAGACCAAAATGAATATATACTCTTTTAATAATCTAATTGGGTTGTTGCAATTTATGTCGTCACACTCAAACAAACAAACAAAATTTACATAAATAAAATAGTATGTTAAATTAAGTGAAAAGTCCTAAATAAAAAAGGGAAGAGAGACGGTAGTACACAGGAAACATAGATTTCTCCAAATGATGTTAATTTTCCCATACATGCTGCGGTGAATTATCATTTATAATACAGTGCTTTCAGCTTTCTATTCCAAGCTTAAGAAAATTGGACTTATTGAATAATGTGATGCTTTTCTATAGAAGTATCATATTGTTTGGTCCATCTTTCTTCCATCCCTTAAGGTTGAGATATCTAAGCAGTAAAAATGGATATTATCAACCACCATAGCGGTACTTGAGGGGTTCTGGGGGCTCCTCTTCCATAATGCCAGATCCTGTTGTTGCCAAATACTCACGAATGGTTGTTTTACGGTCAGCAAGATAAGTGTGATCTAAAAAGTTGTCGTATGCAGTATCACCAAGATTCTTTGCTGCCAGTACACTGCAGAAACATTTCATAATTACCGTTTGAATATGGGGAATGTAGTAGTAGAATGGGTTTAAATGAACAGAGTTTTGATAGTGTTATGGGACTGAATGGACAAAGACAAATGGAATGGTAGAGATGTGTCTACAAATGCATTTTTGTCCTAATGTTCTTATCTCATTGTCTTGGGAGAGTAACCAAACAATTGTAGTAATTTCATTTTCTAGATTCTAGAAGCAATGCTTTCCTAGCTCGAAAACAAGTTGAAAAGGTATACGACTATTTAAGAGGGATGCATCAAACGGTCACTCAAAATCAAAAGGAAACTACAAATTAGAAAGAGAATTTGAAGTTTCTGTTATGAAGCAATCCATTTCATGGAATTTTCACCTAAAAATAAATTTGAATTGGATACATCAGTGCTTCTCTCAACAAGGATGATTTGACCAGAAGACAATAGCACCAGAAACCCAGACATGTGCTGCTGATTTTACATTATCTCCTCTTTAATTTCAAAGAGTTATAAATAATAAAGTTGGACCAAGAAGTGCATACCAGTGCCTAAGATAAACACGGCAAGGGAAGACATCATCTCTCCAAATTTTATCGATATTCCATCGTCCATATTGCTGAAAGTATACTTCCTTACTTCCTGCGAGAATCAGCGTAAGCATACACAACTGAAGAAAAAGAAACCAAAGAAAGCATACAGAAGATCATTTCATGTATGCTATAAAAATTGATTTAACATACAAATTCATCGAACAGCAGCAAAACCCAGCCTTCCAGAGTTTCAAAATTCCTCAATAAGGAAAATGTTATTGAGAATTAGGGAATCACCTTTACATCTAATGTTAAGAAACTCCTCGTCGCTGTAACGGGTACAAAGGACCTGAGAAAAATTCGATGCATATCATACAATCATCTTTGAAATGTAAATAACCAACAAAATGTCATTTCTATGCTTAGCCACATACCGCTGGAAAATCAAAAGGTTTGCCATCAAGTATTTCTGGAAGAACCTAAAGACGCAAAGTATAGGAACATCACAAGACACATTACACAGAAAAATAGTACCAATTGTCAAGAACAATCAAGACATCAATAGCAACAATGCTCAGAATCTTACAGCGAGAAACCGAAACTCAACCTCCCTCTTGATAAAATCCGGAATCTGGCAATTCATCCCTATAAAATGTTAGCTCCATTTGCTCAGTTAACAGCACAAACACAAAACAAAACGAAAACAAAGCATTCAATGATTAAAGAACAAAAAATTTAACACAGCACCATACCTCGGATTTTCTGATCTCAAAAACAGTCACAATAAGTGTTTCTCCTTCACATGGCTCCACACTCAAGCTCGAAATCTCCTAATAAAGTTTTCATCAACACAGAAAATACAAATTCAGTCCAAACGCAAACCGCAGCAACCAATTTTCATGTACGTTCAAATGGAAACATAGTAATAATGCATTTTCATTTTGAGTATAAAAAGAAACCAAACATTTTTCCTTCGTTCTAAATTTTCAGGAAAAACAAAGAGGCGAGTTAAGAAGGGATGAGAAGTAACCATGGTTTCTGGTTTGGCGATTCCGCGCTCGAAGAAAACCGGAGCAACGTGAGCGAACACGCGACGGAATCCGTTCAGCCTCGCCACTCGGAAGTTGAGCAGATCAGGGAAAGTGCTTCTTGCGCTTCTCTCTACATTTCATAATACAGCGGTTACGAAAACGGTTAAGGCAACAAACGGTTATGATGATTGGACGTACCAGAGAGGAGAGAACCGAATCCGCAGATCGATATGTAACCGTCTGGAGAGACGAGAGACTCGAAGTCCGACTCGTCGTTGAGTTCGGTGAGAGGATGTTGTTGGCTTGCCGGAGAGTGTGAACGGAGGGCGGCGGTGGACATGGCGGCGGAAGGAGGGAGTTGGCCGAGAAATGGTTTGCAGTTTGGAAGAGAAAGAAGAGTTGAGAAGTGTGAGAGGGAGAAGGAGAGGGTTGCGCGTTGGTTAAACGCGCGTGAGGTGAGTAGCGGAGGGAGTGGGAGTGGTAGTGGCAGGGTGGTGGCGTTCATAGCAGCAGAGAAAGCTGCTTGTAGTTCACGATTTCACAGTGAACACAAAAGTCAAAAGCCTATAGCAGCAATGCCACATACCTCGTGGATGGATTGGTCATTTCGCGATATTATTAGGGTGTTTTTGGTCAATTCAGTATCAGATGATTTGTATTGGTCAGGAAAAGTATTATAAAAATAACGTGAATGGTATGGTAGCTAAAAAGTGATACCTATTTATTAAAAAAAGTTAAAAATTAATATTTAATTTAAAAGATATAAAAATAAATTATTTTTAAAAAATTAAAACTTACCACCAAAAGTAAATTAGGCAACTATGAAATTGGCCTAAAAATATATTCGGGCAAAAACATAAGAGAAGCTTGTGATTTTATTGGAGACAAATAGCTTCATATTACACTATGACAGCATGATACATAGAAGAACACAGTTCAAAATTGAGACATTATTAAAAGTGTGTGCTAACATGGCTATACATTATATGATGGTGATGTGAGAAAGTTATTATGGGGCTGAAAGAAGAGGCAGATAGCTGAGATGTCATCAATGGCAATGCCTCTTCGCTTCCTCTTCCATTCATGCTTAGCGCATTTCACCAATCTCTCGGCAGCTTTTCCTTTCTCTTCACTTGAACCAACGATTTTCACTGCTTCTTGGTTCGAAATTACATCCCATACCTTTAATTTTATGCAGAAACAATTAATCAGCTTACACACTTCGTATAAATTCCGGGAGTTGATATGACATGTGTACATGTATATGTAGTATCAAGTATTTTTCCATGTAAAAATGTTTTTATGTAAATATAATAACTAAAATATTGACATATATTAAAAAAGAAAGGCATTGTATGATTGATGAGAGACATAGAATAAGGTGCATAATTATTAAAGCAAGCATGCATACCCCATCACTAGCCAAGATGAGAAATTGATCTCTAGAGTTTAGCTTCCTTTGAGTGACTTCAGGCACAGAGATTAGTCCAAAATCCTTGACACAATAATCACCCAATGCTCTTGATATTGCAAGTCCTGGTGTTTTACCATTTGGCATCCACACCCTATACACTCCTGGCTCATCTTCTAGACAAAACACCCTCCCTCTTGATTCCATTATCCTCTCTGCCTCCTCTGAATTTACCAAACAACCAAATAATAATAAGCACTTGTTATTATGTTATTATGTATGATAGTGTAGAATGTAGCATACTAGGTAAATTTGGCTTCATGTCAGTTGTAAGCTGAAGGGCACTTAGTGTGCCACCATCTAAAGTTGTTGCCAATACTGCCCTTGAATCTCCTAAGTTTGATATAATCAGATCTTCACCCTGAAACATTAGTCACACAAACTTCAGGCACATTGACATGACATAGATATATTATGTTGTCAAGATTTATATATTTTCAAATGTTCATTAATATTAAACTATCAATATAGATGGGTCTGTTATGATGTGTATAGGTAAAGGAGAATTTTTATATGTTCCAATGGAACTCAAATTCTTTCTCCACAAGAATTTTATACCATTAAAATGTTTTGGAAAATGTAAAAAGTAATAACTTATAAAAGAAATAAAATGTAGAGATGATATACAGAGTACAAAGTTTTTAGGGCATGGTGTACACATTTTAGACTATGTAACCAATCAATGTATTTTTAGTAGAAAACAGAAATTAACCTATCTATAAGGTAAAATTGATCATTTTAGTTTTATAAATATGAAAAAAATGAAAGTAAATTGAAGATAGGTAAACCTGTTTGATAACTGTCAAAGCTGTAGTACCACTTTGAAAGGAATCAATCCCAGTATTCTGCTTTAGATGATGATCAACAGCAGCACAAGTCTTTATGCATGCCTGCTTCCATATGTCAAATTCATGGTGGTTCCTCCTATCTGCTTCCATCTTGTAATTCAGGTCAAGAGATGTTGCAGCAAGATTTTCCTTCAAATTGCATAGCAAAGAGGCAGGGACAAGTTTCATGACACTTTTGGACACATAGTGTCCCCAAGGGCCATGTCCATCAAAAACTCCACACAATATCATGTCTTCTTGCCAACCAAATTCCTAGCAACAGGAACAAATTATTAAATTTAGAAACATTATGTCATGTTCCATGCTAATCAAATTCTTTAGGGTGCGTTTGCAAGTTGGAATTGTGTTAACTCTTAAGGACATGGACTATGAGATCCAAGACAGAATTGATCACCACATAACTCCTGATCCTAATACCTCGAGCACTTCTTAACTTGAGCGTTGAAGTCTTTACAGAAATATTTTCTTGGGGAATTGTCGGTCTATAGCAAGGAGAATCGCAACAACCTCATATCTCGATCCTTACACAAAGGCTATGTACACAAACACCCTCTTAAAAGTTTATGTCCAATTTATGCTTGTAAAGGCAAAATTTCAACTTTAAGAATGTTTTCATACCTCCCAAACAATGAGGCGATCTTGATTGACTCCTTTCTGGCCCTTCTTTGTGAAAACTGAGGCAAAGTTGTTGGCCTTGGAAGACTTAACAGTTCCTGATGAACTCAATAACAAGCCATTCTTCCTTGCTTCCTTCGCGAGTGCTTTCACGGCTTTCCTTTCATCATTGTCATCATCGTTTGGACAACTTTTCTTTCTTGCAAATCCATTGAGAAGAGATGGAAAAAGAACCATGGCTGCTGCTACATTCCAATCAAAGTTGCAACACACTGCCAAAACAAAAATATTTGATCCTTATTAATGTTTCTATATATCTTGTTGTAGCTAGAAATGCAAAGATTGAAAAGAAGTTAGTTGAAGCTTCAAAAAACAACCATCTACTACACAAAGATAAGAATGATGAGCGAGTATATAAATTGTTTACTTGTTATTCAAGAGATGAACATGATAAATATGTGACATGACAAGTGTAATAAAGGAAAATAAGCATGTTACATATCATTTAGAAAAGAAAAGAACCTTGAGAATATGATATTTGCTATAGCTTCCTAACTCAACCCGAAGTAATAATTAAGATGAAAAAAGAATTGACATGAAATTTGATCATTCAAAAGTAGTAAACAAAAAGGGTATGTTATATTATATATATGCCTGAGATTGGAATTGGCCACAAGCAATTCCTAGCACATGCCAGAACTTGAGGAACTAAGAGATGGTTCTGTGAAGTTATGTGTTACTTACAACACCCCATTAAAGCCAAATTGCAAGCACAAGTAGGTGTACGGACGTGACTTTATTTCTTGTAACTTACAATGTGAATGTAAGGCTCGTCTTATTACCATAGCAACCATTTAATTTGCTTTGGCCATCATAAAGTACACAACACATGGGCTTTTTGGGCAAACTAAAGATGATCAAACGTCATGGTTAACATAAGGTTAACAACTTTAAGGGTCCAAAGTAGTAATTAAATATTGCCGCAACTAACCAAGTTGGGTTGGTCTAGTGGTTAGCTCACTAGTCCTCTTAAGCAAGTGTCGGGGATTCAAATCCCGCCTTATGCATGCAGCAACCCATTGGCCAGCGGCAAACCCTTAAATGGAACTCAATACCGTGGCGGATTAGTTCTTGGCCTGTCGGGTTGGGGGATACTGTGGGAGACCAAAAAAAATATTGCCGCAACTTAATTTGTATAAACCAACGTTACTTAGTCGAGTGGTAGACATGTTTGTTTCATAGTTATATTGTATATCATATTTCGGATAGAAGAATAGATAACAATATGATATTTTATCAAATTTATGGTATGTCAGAATAAATATTTTCTATATATTACTTCGATATATAATACTTATACAAAATACTTAAGTCCATTATTAGCATAACTCAAAATACAAGTTTTTGTTCTTTTCAATCGGACACTGCCCTTCCACCACCTCATCTCTTTACTAGTATTTATTTTCTTGTGAATTTGTTTGTTTATTCTACCTCTTTTTAACACTTTTCGTGATTGCCGCTTCATACTTTGTCCAAATGACAGATTATCACCATTTCTGTTGATGATATCTAAGATGATTTAATTCGCAATTCATAGTGTTTTGATGCGTAGAAGAACCGCGATTTAGAAGAATGCACATGTCAACTGATAAATGGTAATGTCACCTCATTGATAAATTCCTGTAATTCTGGTTTATTATATTCGTAGTGATTTGAGTTCCAACTCTTGTGATTTAAACATAATATAAATAAAAAGTTGCATTAGAATAAACAATTACAGCTCCTTGAAATAAATATATATAGTTTCTACAAATCCGTTTTGTACGAGGTCGGTATTTAACAAATATATTTTGCTATAGCGCGCAACTTGACAGAAAAGTAATGACTAAATTAAAATTCTGTGAACGAAATCAGATTGTATTTTAGTGGTTAGCTTTAAATTAAGTGATCTTCAATCTTTGATTAAGTACAATTTCAAGTAGAATGAAATATTCTAATATGGAGACTCAATCAGATGACAACACCACGTAATATTTCTATGAAACACATCCCTTATGATATGTACCAAACACAATGCTATCTCATGGCAAGATGGTTTTAGAAGGCCCTAGGTAACCAACTTGGATTGGTCGAATGGTCAGCTCACTCGTCCACTTAAGTAAATATTGTGTTTTGAAACCCGCCTTGTGCATGTAGTAACTCCCATTGGCCAGCAGTAGACCTTAAATAAAACTCCGATCCGTGACGGATTAGTTTTTGACCTATCAAGTTGTAAAATACCATGGGTAACAAAAAAGAAGGCCCTAGGATGTCAAGGTCAAACAAGTGGCCACATGATATCATATTTTTTTATTACTTAGAATGGAATGGAATAGGTTAACAAACTAAGAACGAATTCATGGCTTGGGTTGCTTTATGGGGAAGGCTGACACGCATGATTGCTATGTGATCATTATTGTGTAATAAATAATAATGACTGAACCTTTATCTTCAGGTCACACGTGTATTCTGGAAGAGTTAAGATTCCTACTCAGAATAGTTCAAAAAAGATTTGGACAAAAATGGCTCCAACCTTGACGGGATTGATAAATGATAATGTGTGGGCAGGAATGAATTAAAGCAATAGAGCCAACTTATCAATGGATGTGTATTATTAAGAAAGCAAAAATGCTTTGAGTAGGATGTTTTAACAAGAATACCATTAACAATTTGAATCCATTGTTGATAACAATAAACTATGATCAATATAAGTAAAATAAAAATAATCGATGCTTTAGCATCGCATATTACATTTACATTATTATAGGAGCAAGATTGTGGAAGAATCATATCAAAAACTGGAGAGGCCAGCCTAATAAGAGAATCATTGAAACGCAGAACGGATTTTCTTTAGAGTTCTTTATTAACACCAGAGACATTGTGTATACATTTTGAAGTAAGGTGTTTTTTTCTTTCTTTCTGATATTCTTTCCTGTAAAAATAAAACTGAATAATATTTCTTTACAACGAAGTTACAATTTACATTCTTTACAATATATCGTTGGATCTTCCCCCTTCCATTGCAGAATTGGAATAAAAAAAAGGCATTCTGCAAATAATATAGTGCAAATCCTGCGGGGAGAAAAAAATAAAAATCGAATGAAAAAAAAAAACTGTACTCAACGATGTTTTAATATATGAACACGTGTTACTCAGTGGAAAACTTGAGCAGCGGCGTAATATTCGCTTTCACTGAAACCAGGTCTTAGACTTTCTTGGCACATGAACTCCAAAGGAAAAGAAACAAGATGACCCCTCACTGATGCTAATCTCTCCAATGGATCAGTGCTCTTGATATCTCCATCATGATAGGATTCTAATTTTTGCGGCGCTATTCCTAAATCAATGGTTGTGTGACCAATTCTTTCTTTCCAAAAGGCTACACTCTGTCTGAAAGCAAGTCTGCACAAACAAAAAAGGTGTCAAATTCATGTTAGGACAAAACACATAGGAGAAGATTCACCCAAAGATGAAAACCATCACTGAATATACCTGGTGTGGATTAGATCATTAGGTACACAAGAAAAGACATCCTGGTAAATTGCAGTATTTGTCTGTAAAATGTATCCAAGAACAATTATCAGTATTCTTATTGAAATATCATTTCTAATCCAATTAATCAAAAACATCATTGGAAGACTAAATGATATTCTCAAAACAACAAAATATGTTTAAATGAATAAATTTTACACAAAGAAATATCCATCCAAAAGTAATCTTTATAATAAATTAATAATATATACCATTCCAAAGTACTGCTATTTATATAAAAATTTTATATTTCCTTCTTACCTTTGCTGCTGCCATCCAAATATCTTTGTAAGATGATTCAATAATCGGGTCCATTATTTGATTGACCTGTAAACAATGATATTAAAATGATATTCAACAATCAGGCACACCATGACACCACGACATGAGCATGTTTGGTCTGGGGTAAAAATGTGGTGCAGTTTACATGGATAAATTTCATTTGTAAATGTCATTCATAATAACTTGCACGACATCTTTATCCCCAACCAAAACATACTCTTATGTAGTCACAGAATGTTAAGACACTAACCTCTCCTGCTGGTAGACCCAAGTGCTCAGACCATAATGACAAACGGAGAGTCAAGGAGAACTTTCCTGCTTTCCAAGGCTTTCCATCCATATAAGAACCAATGAGCTCTCTGTCTTCTATAACTACTCCAATCTGAAACCCACGTGTAACAATTAAAGGAAAATCCAGTGATGCAACAGTTGTGCATATCAATAGATAACTTAAAATGTTCAATGGTGATAGAAAGTATGCAGGGTAATAAGAACAACAACAAAAGCGAAATCATCTTTTCAACAATTAGATATGAAGAAGACTAAGTTAATTATGTACTCAAACTGGGAAGTGAAATTTTTGCAGTCCTCCCACCTCTGAAGCATGGGCACTCCTAAAGAGTTGCTCTACTAGAGCTCATTGGGTTTTTGTGTCCTAAATAAATGGTACCTAAACACAAATTGACCGTAGGATCAAATTGTTGTAATTAACCTATTTGATTTGCTTTCAAATGGAATATACGACTACTTCATCCCTTCAAATTTTGTAACCTAAGTGACTGTTACCTAAACACGACCCTATAAAGCATCAAATTTTGTAGTTAAACTATTTGATTGGCATTTAAATGCAATATATTACTACTCCATCCATTCAAATCTTTTGTTTCTTTAGATGATTTTCGTTGACGGACTAAGGTAGAGAGGAAGTGTGAGAGTGTGGTAGTAAACCTTTTCTTTGGATAAAGAAAGGCAGGGAGTAAATTTTAACCTCAACACAAAATCATATAGAATACCCAAGCGAAAAAAACATGAAAATTTACCTCAGAATCTCTAGATCCAAGCAGGCTCCTATCATTAATATTAGCAGATCCAATCAAACTTATGCGATCATCAACAATCATGATTTTACTGTGAACATACACCTGCCAAAATGCTCATATCATTAAGCTGACTGCTGACTGGAACAACTTTAGTGTACAAGACAATAGAAACAAAAGAATACCAACCTGGCTGGTTGCTACAGGACCACCGTCAAAAAGTCTACCATAAGACCTCAAGCCAAAAAAAGAGATGTAGTCATGTATTTTTGAACCAAGAAGTTCATAAAGATTATGTAATATAGAATTCTGCCCTCTACAAATGGTTCGATACTGCCAGTGCATTATTGCTCTCACAGATGCTGCACCACTATCATCAAGACCCCCCTATATAACACAGAAGTCCAACAGTCATAATAAAGAAACAATTCTCTCATTGCTGAAATAGAAAAAAAAATGATTATAACCTGGAAGCCAGGTAGGAGAGGTATGACAATGATAACCCGAAAGGATTTATTTTCATTGTATGCTAGCATAATCCGTCGATACAAAGCTTCCAAAACACGGTTCCGAATCATTTCATCTCCAGAAAGACCTGAGATAAAAAATTGATTCTGGAAAAAATTCCCCAAGAATTATCAAAGCTGTTCATCAAAGTTGAAGAAAGAGGGGGAGGGAAGACATAATATTGCTTAAATTGACAAGTTTGATGAGTATTAGTATTGTTATTAACAAAGGTGTTCAACTATATGATATTTCAAACATGAAGGGGTACCTGCAATATAAGTCTAAAGAGAAAGTCCCAATATTTTTTATCTGTTCCCCGACATATTTTTAGATTAAAAAAGGGGCAAAAGTTTCTGTTTAACAAAAAATTTCAAACTGAGTTTTTCAAGGAAAAGTGAAATATAAACCAAGCATCAGAATTCATTTTTCCTTTTTTGAGTTTAATTTTGATACAATGAAGGTGAAAATATATTTTACACAAATTGCATTCATCTTTTTGGATAACCATACAAGCGGAACTTGGTGAAAAAATAGTTATTTTGCTGACATGATGATATATAATTCAATGCATGTGTAAAACTTCTTTAAACAAACAGTGCATCAAAATTAAATTCTTTTCCAAATAGTATAAATAAGGAACCATCATTTATGTGTTTGCATGTGCATAAGGCTTCTATTTTGGCCTACACAATGAAGTGCAAAAAGCTTCTATTTCTGAAACTGTACTATGTAACAAACATGGTATAAACCACGTGTAAGTTAAGCATGAGTAAGAGCGTGGAAAGCTATTGGAGCCAGAGCCTGAGACATTAGATATTACATAGAAACAGGATAGTAATTCAAATGTTTAAAACAACTGCACTTCAGTTACTGTATGAAACAATTGTATGGGAACCCAAGTAATTATTAACCATTTCTTTTCTTATTGTCAATATAATCAAAGCTTATAAAAAAAATTCAATAATAGATAAAGCAAGACTACTTTTGTATCATCATCTTGATAACCATCAACAAAAACGAGTATTACAGTCTATGGAGATATGGTAAAAAGAAGAAGCGCATTTGATACCTCAATGTAGATGAAGTGTTCTGCTTTTTCAATAAGAGAGCAATAGGCATTGTGTATGCTCTCTTCCGTTTGGCTTGTTCCAGCAGACCATTGACTGACGCTCCTAATAACCTATCAATAAAAGCAATTTTATTGGCATAAAAAACTACTAGTGTCAATAAAACAATATAATAAGTGAGAGGAGCAAAAAAGTGAATGCAAAAGATCATATGTTCATCTACATGAGAGCTGAGCATCCAGTAAGATATGAAATATTACCCACCTACCAGGAGGCTTTGGTCCTTCGGGGAAAACAAAGGATCAAAGTCAACAACTTTCATGATGAAGCATTTTCCAAATTTTAATGACACTTTTGGTCAATTATCATCTGAAAAATATACAACAACAACTGCCACCCCAAGCTTTTTCCATGAGATAGACTACATAGATCAAATGACACATATCCTATAGTAATCTAATCACAAAGACTTACATAACAGGTGAAACAAAATGTGATAGTTATCGACACTATTATATTTAAGTAGCTTTCTGACAGCAATACGAGTACAATGTACCTGACAACGGCAGGAAACACGAGGGCCAACTTGCCCTGATTCATCTGCAAAATCTCCCTGATCACCACGCTCTTGTGTTTCCCACCATTCTGGACCAGTACTTTGTTGCTCAACATGAGGCACTCTATCCAGAGACTTTTTCTCATCATAATGCATATATCCAAGATCATCTACAAAGCCCTTCATTGGGGTGTCTTGACCAACAGCTTCAATTTTCACCCTCCGAAAAGAGAAAGGAAGACCACCACCGACCTTTATTGGCTTATCAACGTGATGTATGAATGAGTTTAACCCGTTCATTTTGGGGTCTCCTTCAGACTCATCACGAGTCAAAAGTAGAGGAACATCTTGTTCTTGGGATAATGAAGAAAATGAATCTTCTCTCTTGATGACTCTATGATTCTCAGCATTATTGTTTTCAATCTCCATCTCAGTGCTTCTTCCCAAGTAATGTGGAATAACCATATGATGCTGAGGCATAAGTAAAGGTATTGCTTCCTCATACGGAGCTTTATTCCTCTGATATGGGGAAAAAGAAACAAGATTTCCAATTAGGATAATAGATGTAAGACCAAGATGAATTAATTGATTTCAGATGAGCCTAACCTTTGCATAATTCCATCTTTGAACAAAGTGCCGAGCAATATCACGACAAGGTGGTCCCCAAAGGGCGCAATGAACATCATGCCAAGGCATACGAGGATAATTTCTACGATCCAATTCATCTTTCATTGTATCTTCCCATGAATTAGGTTCAGATTCCCTGGAAAAATTGAAATAAATCTGTGAATTCAATCCCACAAAAAAATGATAGCCCATAAAATATGAATAAAAAGTTATAATAATATATTAACACATCAATGGTGAAACATACTAATTTAGTTATGTTGTATTCTTATGCTATTATAATAGAGAGGAGTGACGTATATAAAGCAACCAAATGAGTTTGAATCATAGTAGTCAATCCCGGATCTCGTCGCATCCCAGACGAGAAAATCAAGAGAAACCATGTATTGAGCATCATAACTAATAATCCAAAATCTTAAGTTCTATATTTCATAATAGTTCCATAATCCATAATAATTATAGTCATAAAAAATCAATTTTGGTATCTGCTTTTGCTCCTTAAGAGAAGCATCAGTCACCAAGTTCTTCTTTAACAGCAGATTGTTACTCTAATTTCTAATGTAATATAAAAATATAACCTTCAGTCTCCAGGAAACCATTTCAATCTTCAAAAATCAGAATTATTTTCTGTAATTCTGCTTTAACTAACATGAAGCTTCTAACAATTACATAGCATGGTCAAATAGACTTTTACAGAGCTCCTTTGTAATTTTTATTTTCTATTGACAAAACTCACCTAGGGTTATAAAAGTCCTTTCCAGGCCAGATTAGAGGAGGGCAATCCCCCACTTTATGCTCAGATGAGTCATAACGGCCAAAGCACAAATCCAATCCTCCAATGAAGCAAATATGGTTATCGACAATGACCAGTTTTTCATGGTGAGACCTGAATATAATCATGGGAACATAGGAAACATAAAATCCTTAGTATGCTTTATGGTTTGATACTTGCTTGGAAGAAAACAAAAATCATAAAACACAAGGAAGAAAGCCGTATTTGGGAAGATGCATACCATAGATAAACACCAGAAGAAAAGTGATCAGGATAGCGTAGTACCCTCACGTTCTCATGAATGCTAAGAAGCTTTCTCTTGCTATAGACACTGTTGATTTTCAAAGCAAGAGCCACCTCTTTGTACAGAAGAATGTAGATCTGCATTAACAAATAAAAGCATTCAAGCAATCCTCACACTACTATGAAACCTAAGCAATTAAAAAACGTTTAATCTTAGGTGTCATGCAATACAATTGAGAATAATCACAATAAACTAACTAATACAATTAATTGATAGACATTGTTGATTTTCAAAAGCAAGAGCTAACTCTTTGTAAAGAAGAATATAAATCTAAAATCTGTGTTAACAAGTAACAAATAAAAGCATTCATGCCAATCGACACACTTCATCAAAATGAATGCCAATGAAATCTAAGACCCAACAACATGCAAAAATCCTTGCAATGTGTCCAAATATCTCTTACAATTTGAAGAACTCAATAAAAAAAGGTTATTAAGAACTATGGTTTCTTAAGTAAATCTGCCAAGGCATTGTGGAAACTGAAAATAGTTCCCGTTAAAGGTTACCTGAACCCCTTGCTTAGCCTTTGCTTCCAACAAATTATCAAGTCTTGATGAAGCATGAATGTCAAAAGGTCGCCTGAGATACAGTTCTGGGCATACCCACCATCCACAGATGAATATCTTTGGGAATTTTTCAATCATTGAACAGAAATTTGAGGATAATCATTTTTCCATGTTGATAAAAAAAAAATAGGAAAAAGAAAAAGAGAAAAGATATATCATGAAATGCTGATGATGAATCATTTTTCAAACCTCTGATCTTGCATCCTCAATTGAAGAAGCAATTGCATCAAATGCTGCTTGCCCATCCACGAACCATTGGGCTTGACTACCATCTTCAATTAAGCCTCTTGGAGGAGCAAATGACCCATAGCGGTGAGGATAACACCAGCCTTCAGGAGGCCTAAGTCCAGCATCATTAATTGCTGCTACCCAATCTTTAACTTTACTGCTACTTTTCCCTCTAATTCTAATGCTCCGGATCCCGCAAGTCACCTACAATATTAAGCCGAGTGTTCAAAAACTATGTAACTCTGTACAACCAGATATCTGATAACATGAACAAGTCAGCTTTGATGTGCAGATACATCAAAATTGTTAACATATCAGTATCAATACTATATCTCATATCAATACTTGTACTATTCTTTTGCATTCATATTTTTTATATATCTCTAAAGTTTTCCTTTTTTGAATATCAAATGTTAGAAGTTATATTCTTTGAAATATTGAAGATAAATTTGTTCATATCAATTATTTTTCTCTAATTATATTATCATTTTTTATTTTTTATACATAATTATTTGTGATGTAAACTGTGATTATATATATAACCATATCCAAATTTTATCTATAAAATTGTCATATTTGCATATTGTATCATACTATATCCAATACTCATCCATATTGGTGCAACATAGAAAGTCAGTTAATAACTAGTAAAAATATTAGGATAGACTCTATTTGATCCATGAAATTTTATTGGATAAATGGCCTGCTAGATTACTCCACAAATTTGGTCCTTGGATAACTCTTTCGCATCTAAACACTGAAAAATTTGTAGCATTTTCTATGGCCAGATCCATGTCATATGAGCAAATATTGTCATCTGAGGATGACAAATTTGATGGAAAAAGAGATATAAAGGAGAACTTCTCACCTTGAATGAATGGCGTAAAGGATTTCGTTCCTTTATTTCACTAGCCAGTGACAGACGACCATCCCCATTCCCATCCGATGGAGGCAGCACATCAAAGACAATAATGTCTAAGGGCTGCTTATCAAAAGGATCTGCCAGCAATGCCAAGAATCCAGGTTTCAATACAGCCCATACCTGTAGAAAACAAGAAATTGATAATTGCAAAAGTCAAATTATTAATAATAATAATAATAATAATAATAATAATAATAATAATAATAATGCTTTGAACCAAAGATGAGTAAGCAATGAATAGCCCAGCCATCCCATATCCCAGGATCCCAACATTGAGGATGTTCGGATGCGAGATCCGGGATTGACATGGGAGGCTGGGAGCATATAGTAAGGAATACTGCCAGCCCCATCTGAGGGTTGAGGTATGTCTTGGCTAAGAAATGGGTAGGGTTCCCTGCTCAAAACATTTTTCTCTCAGAAACCAAACAATAAGGAAATATGATTCGACCATCTATAATCTATACTCCTTAAGAAAGTGGACTTCCCCTATCGAACTAAGCTTTTACTTTCCAAAATAACCAATGTTGCATCTCCAATTGGCCCCAAATTCAAAATGAAACTGAAAATAATAATAATAATAATAATAATAATAATAAAGAAAACGTTAGCGCAATGCATGAGGCTCCAAGGTCTGAGGAAGGTAGATAGACACAACCTTACCTCTACAACAAAAAGTAGATTCTAGGATTTGAAACACAATGACCATCAGGTCTCAAAGTATTGACTCTGTTATTGGGCCGAGGCTCACCCCTTATTTATGAGAAACTTCTAATATATTGGGGGAAAAAGTATAATGTTAAGTTAGAAGTTCTCATTCAGTTTTAAATGGGACAGAATATACCTAAAGATTTATATTCTTGATATACATAGCAAGTTATCACAGCTACTGTATTATTGACTTCTCCTGCTATATAGGTTATATATGTTATGTGTATATTCAAATCTGACTTCCTTTGAAGTGATGAAATGTTGCACGCAAAACATTTAGATTTTACATATTATCAAGAGAAACCAAGACAAGTAAATCACGTTGACCTAATTCAAAATAAGAAATGTCACCTTTTGCCAGTTGTCATTACAACAACTAAAACAGCTAGATGTACAACACTTTCTGGAATCATCATCCTTTGGAATTTTGGGCAGATGTTTCACCATTACATAATCTTCTTTCAGCTTAGGTCCATATTCAGGCAAAAAAGATAGCTTCGATACCTCTAAAAACTTGCAGACCTATGACACAAAGTTGCTTCTTAACAATTTTCAAGTGATCATAAACTAGCACGCAAATACAACAAGACATCAAAAGCAGAGGAATGCACCAATAATTATTTAAAAAAAGAAAGAAAGAAAGAAAATAGTCATGGACTTCAAAATTCAAATGAAACTAAAATATGTCCTATAAGTTCCTACGTCATAATCAATACTCCTGCAGAGGAAATGGAAAACCCAAATGCACTAGGTTCCCACAATCATGGACTCTAGGGATTAGGAAACCACCATAAGCAACCCTAATTGCCAAATATATGATCTCTGTTTATCAATAAAAAACTGCAAATTTTTTGCTGAAAAGCTAAGGTCATGCGAACAGGTTCCACAATTTAGGCCAAGTGCATCTGATCGTCAACCAAAAACAGTATCATCATCATGCATCTGGCTACCTGTTAATGAAACTAGTGCACTATCCAAAATCAACAGACTCCACAGTGGTAGAGTAGCAAAGAAACAGAGTTCTAATTTTCCTTTTTATTTTTTTTTTTTCCTACTTTAGGAATGTTAGATGTCAACCAATTTCAGAGCACTGAAACAGGAGCATGCAAGAAGAGCATGACTAAATATTGACTATTATGTTTTAAGGATATAGGCCCCGTATCCAGTACTATACTTACACTTGTAACTCCTGGATTTTATCTTTTTAAACAATTTGCATAGCTCCTATATCTATTATTCTACTTATATTTGTTTCACCATAAAGGCCCCATTGTAAGTTGTTATGACTGACACAATCAACCCAAGGATGATGTTAACTGACTTCATTTCATATGTTAAATACTTAAATTAACAAATCAACACATAGTCCCTCCTTTAATAAATCCAATTGTAGGAATTTATTTATATCTTTCATCCGACCATAGATGCCATATACACTAAAACCTCAACAATGAATCGATAACAGTGTAACAAGATTATGACATGATTAACATCAGTGGTTAAAGGCTCATGCGCAAAGCATACCTCTGGAGAGTTAACAATACTGATATTTCCCAAAAAGTGATTCAGATATCCTTGCATTGCACTCTTTGCCCTGTCTGACACAGACTGCTGCCTACCTAAGGCTGGTCGTATAATTGGTAGAGCAGCACTAGATGGAACATCTCTGGACCAAATTTCATATTACAGGAAATTACGACGACAAATTAGCATATTGATATTGTAAAAGTGCGCCAACAAAAGTTGCATGCCAGTGGGGTGGGGGTTCACCTGTTTTTTGCATATTCATCAGCATGTGAAGCAAATGTTTCATCATCAGCTTCATCGTCATCATGCACCATAGTAGTGTGCTCTCCTATTCCTAGATTTTGAAGCCATTCTTTAACCTTTAATATAATTTTTCAGTGAACATTACATCAAAACAAATAGCATACATAAAAAAAAAATTCTGCAAATGCATTTATTTATAAGCAATAAAAAAAATCCATCTTAAGAAAACATTGCTGATCCAATACCTGTTCTTGCTTCTCATGAATTTCCTCAAAAAAGGCACGCTTCTTTAACGCAAAATGCAAATAAAATACTTGAGAAGCTTTCTTCACTAGCTCCCACTTGAACTGGAACAAAAATGAGATCTAAATAAGTATACTCCTTTAGGAAGGAAGATCGAATAAAATAAATAATAATACGCAGAAACACCACGATTCTTTTTACAATGAAAGAAAGAGTAATGCTAGGGAAATAATAACACAAAA
The DNA here is from genome assembly GCF_000817695.3 of Arachis duranensis. NCBI lineage: Eukaryota > Viridiplantae > Streptophyta > Magnoliopsida > Fabales > Fabaceae > Arachis > Arachis duranensis. Next base: position 15,632,213 of record NC_029775.3, read on the forward strand.
GTTACCTTATTTCCTTATTTATCCATTTATTTCAGCAATAATTAAGGAATACAAAATAAAGAAACAAATGCATTAAAAATAGCTAATAAAAAAAAGAAACAAGTTATGGCTCCCTATGGTTCCCACACTATGGCCCCCAAACATTATACTGAAAGACAAGGCAGTACTGGCAACTGCGAACAAACTTTAAAACACAATCATCAAACCAAAGGTGTAAAACTATTTTCAGCTAAAACAAAAACTGAAAGGCCAGAGATATAACTAACAGTAACAGTTATTTGGAGAAAACAAATGAATTCCAAAACAATGCAAAATATACAAATTGCAGCAAAGCATTGTCAACTCTGAAGTCAAAAGAGTCAAACCATTGCTAAATTTAAAACCTCTGTTCAGTTTCCTAATTCATAAGCACATATGATAACCAGCATAGAAATGCAATTAGATTGAAATACTCGAATTAATTCCGTATCCTGTCCCTTGCTTTCAGTTCACACAATCATCTTCAGCTCTTGCTATAACCGAATTTTCAGCGTGCAATTTAACAACATAAGCAGAATCACGAAGAGAGAGAGATTGCTATGTACCTGTTTGTACTGAAACCGAATGGTGTAAGAGAGCTGCATAGGGCTTATGTCGCTGGCGTCAGGGCGAGAGACGGAGACGATGGTGGCCTTGGGAAGTTCGTCGAAAATCCGAGTAGCCTCGCCGGCGCCTCCATGTCGGAAAGACGGAACAGACGACATCTCTTCCGCCGCCGCCGGAGGAGACGGCGGCTGCTCCGGTTTCATAGGGAAGTAACGGTGGGCGCCGCCGTCGGACATTAACTGCTCAGTCGCCATCGGAAAAATATAATCGGCGGCGAATTAGAGAGAAGCGATGAGGGATCGGAATAGGAATTGTGAAGAAGACGAAGAAGAGAAGCCGAAACGGCGTCGTTGGTTGCTTCGGATCCGAAGCTAATCGAAAGAGAGAAAGAGTGGAAGCCTCGGCTTTCGTGAGAATGGGAGTTTATGGCAGGCTGAAACTGTGAACAGCGTCACAAAAAAGTGCACAAAACTTCATTTCTTCACTGGCTCTACTACGCTTTTCAGAATTCTTCTTGCCATACTAATAATTAAATTTATTAATTTAATTATAAGTTAAATTATATTTTTGAAGCATTGTTTCACTCCAGATCATTTACCCGCTAACTATGCTAATCAGATGAGATCATAATCTACAATATTAGCAGTTTGTAGATGCCAAATACATTATAAATTGGTGAAAATAATTTTAAGATGATAGCAGCTCATTTGTTTTAGATAAAAATAAAATGAAATGGTGCTATTGTTAATTTTTTTAAAAATATTTTTTTTAATTTTAATATAAAAAAATTTGTATTTAATTTGTATTTTTATTTTTATTATTTTCTGTTTTTTAAATTTTGTAAAAAAAAACTGCATAAATAATAAAATTATGTTTTCTATTTCCATATTTTTTACAAAATTTTTTAAAAAATCCTGAAAATGAAAAAGGATTTTGATTTCGTATCTAGCAGCTAATTTGGTAGTCTTAATTCTAGAAGTTGAATTGTTTTAGCGTTTCACAAATTTGAAGGGTTCGTTGCGTACACTCTGTGGTAGTTGGTAGATTGTCTTACATTCTCTTTGACAACGGCTAAAATGGATTTGACCCCCAAAACTAATTTTGATAAAGTATGTGTATTAACTTGTAAGCTGATGGGTGATTTAATCTTTTAATTAGAAAAAAAATGAAGTTACCTAGATCACAAATTCACAAGCTTCTAACGAGTTGATGAATCATCAGTTAATTCATTTTCATAATAAAATGAGAATACGTTCAATAGAAGTGAAAAAATAAGAAAGAGTTGGTGTCTTTTAAGAGCGTATAAGAATTTCTTATAACCTAAATCATAAAATTTAATTCTAGGTTGCGTGATTTTGTTTGCTTTGTGCATTCGATGGACTGAATGGCGGAACATTATACACAGAAGCAACGACTTTTCTTTTAACAAACTAATAAATAAGCCACTCGTCACATGCCATTATTTGCCATTACAATACAAGTCAGCAACCACTGCCTGGGATCATCTATTTTAATCCAATAACCAATAATTGAAGTAACATAAACGAAACAACAGCATAGGCTTTCGGCTGATTTTTCACATGCACTTTTATTTTAATTTCATCGTAAAACAAAATAAAAAACTGAGTAACCTGAATTCTCCTTTATTGTGATGTGATTAATACATGACACATCACACATCACACATCTTATGATATTGAGATCTCTATACTAGTTACATTTTACGTGAATAGTAGTGTATATAGTGTATATGTGTATTATTAGTATTACAATTAAATGGATTTGCCTCAACCACGAAAAATATTTTAAAAAATTTTTTATAATCCTAACTTTTTTTTTTTATTTTGGTCTTAGACTATACACATTTCTATGGGTTTAACTTCCTAAGTGCTTTCATAAATTAGTTGTTATCCCAATTATACCAATTAAGATTAGCAAAAGTGTATCATGTTAATTCTTTAAATTTTTTTAATTTTTTTATCAAATGACTCATTACGTTGTTAGAGATTAATAGAATATACTTTTGTTAATTTTAAAGATATAATTGATACAATTAAAATTTAAGAAACTATTTAAATAAATACAACAATTTTAAAGACTACTTTATTATTTTTTTTTTATCATACACATTTTCACTCACTCACGCACACCCTAAATGACTCTTTCCAACTTCAACCTAGCTATAGCTGGGTATAAAACTGGGTGTGGCAATTTAAGAGGCAAATAGCCCAATACATTTGCCATTTTTACACATGTCTCGGCCACAACACTTTGGAACTTAACTTCGAGTTCCTATGAATAACTCAGGTGGGATAATGGGATACAATTCGTTTTCTTTTCTTGGTCATTGGTGGGATACAATCTTTTTGTAATTTTGCTTTTTATTCCCACGGTATTTTTTAATTCAATAAATTAAAAATTAATTTATTATAAATCGAAATTCTATTTAAAAATTTGTTATTAATTACTGAATTTATGTAGGTACAAAAGGGAATTCGAACAATAATTTAAGAATTATTTGCAATTTTGTTTTATTGAAGACTCTCCTCAATAAGGGACTAAAGCCCAACAGTGATTTTATTGAAGACTCTGCTTAATAAGGGGCTAAAGCCCAACAATGATCATGAAGAATTGAGTACATCATTTCTGGTCTGAAATAATTAATCACGCAACAATCCTAATCCCACCACTATTGGGCCAAACCAATTTCTTCCTGATCCACACAAAACAACTTCCCCCAATGTTTGGGAAAATAGGGTAATTGTTTTATAGTCCAAAAACCTACATGCAATGTATTTTGCTGGCTGATTTGGCTACAAAACATGATAATTAGGGAAACCAATACATAACCTGATACCTTGGGAAACCAATACGCCCATAAAAACTTCAAGTTACGACCTTGACAAATAAGAAGGTTATGGATTTTCAGTCCAAGAAAAAAAAAATGATTACCATGGTTCTGAAAACCGGACCGGACTGGTCGGTTCAACCGGAAAAACCGGGAACCGGTCAGTTAACCAGTCTGGATAAGCTCAAAAACCGGCCAGTAAAAAACCGATAAAAAACCGGTCGAATTGGCCGGTTAACCGGTAAACCGGTCAAACCGGCCGGTTTTTTAACGTTTTTTTAACAGTTTTTTATTAAATTAATATATTTAAAATTATTTTTAGGTTTTTTAATAATTTTATTTAATATTTAATTAAACCGGTTGAACATCGGTTAAACTCCGGTCGAACCATTAAATCATTGAACCAGTAACTTCACCGGTTCATTGACCGGTCCGGTTCTCGCAACCTTGATGATTACAGATTTGAAGTGAGATTATGTGAGGCATTCTACCATGGATATGTTTCATTATCTGAGTTTGAGGGGATTCTAAGAGTTAATATCCACTAGAGTAGTTAATTCTGTTGCATCTATAATTGGACAGATAAAAAAAACTAGCTATATTTTTTTATTTTCCTTTTTCTTTTCTTTGTCAAAGCTCTATGGGTGTTGCTACATGTATGTACATCTTATATATATTTTGCTGCTAAATATATATGTTCTACGTACGTAGAAAAATAAACCGTTATTATAAAGAAAAATTAAAATATATGATTTATAAAAATAAATAGAAGTTAAGTATTGTATATATTGATTATTTAATATTTATTTTGTTATTTGATACAAGTATTTATGAGCGTATGCCCTAATGTGTTTATACTTTATAATAAACATATATTTTGAGGTATATTGAGAAATGAAAAGTCTGTGTGACTCGGTATCATAAAATTTCTATTTCGCTATTATTTGTTTATTTACACTTTATATAATGGTAATGTATGGATAAAGAGATGAGTATATAATGAACTAGATATAATAAAACATGCATCTATACTCTTGAAAATAAATATTATTGAGACTCACTCTTCCTTCTCATCTAAGATGAGCCGATGAACGTTTCAAGAAGAAACAATTATGCATGGGATCAAGGTCAACAATACAATAAGCATGAAAGAAGCTAAGAAAAAAATAGTTAGGATAATGTAGCATTATGCATGGTTTCCCAGCTAATATCTATCATTCCGATAAAGGAGTGAACAATTCTGATCTTTACCCTATTCTTTTGTTATCCCTCCC
>NC_029775.3:15637016-15656056 GCF_000817695.3 Arachis duranensis
ATACTTGTTGATTTGTTCTTTTTTTAATGAATATATATAAAAAAATATGACAAATAATTAATTAGTAATTTTTCTTTCTAAATACTTTAATTAGTAAATGAGAAATATGGAAACCAAGTTTTAATTAATCAACATTGGCTAATTTTTTTATCGTAAAAAATTTTTTAACTTTTATTTTTAGAGAATTTAAAATTTAGAGTTAGAATTTAGGCTATAAAATTTAAGATTTAAAATTTAGAGTTTAAAATTTAAAATTTAAAAAATTAGTTAATATTAATTAAAAAAATGGATTCCCTAATTGAATTCTAAATAAGCATTTTTTTTATAAAAAAATTGAAATATGTATTAATTTTTTTTACTATTTAAAATATATAAAAAAATAAGAGATAATATCAATAACCATATAATTAATATATATGCATTATTATCGCCATTAGTATGATATGCCTAGTTGGCAAGTAGACATATCGTTTTCCACGAGTCCCCTAAATTCCAACTAAGTCTGACTAGACTAGAATCTAGATTAACCGAATATCAGCCAAGTTCCATGAACCTCAATCCCTTCGCTTTTAAGTTTTTTGGACGACGTACATAAGTCATAGTAATTGTGAATGAATGAAATATTATCGTTTCACCCGTAGATATATATTAAAAGAAGAAAAAGTTTAGGGGCCAGCAATTTTATTGTATTTTGGTCAGCATGTAATCAGCAAAGAAAAGTGAGTCATTGAATAAAATTTTACACTAATCTCACACCATCAAATCATCATTGATGGTTAGTTGATGGCTACCAATTACAAATGTTGCTGGCCCTCTAGCATTGCTCATTAAAAAATATAGAGAAATAATAAAAATTTATAAAAATCAGTAATTTTTAATATATTTTTACTATTATTTGATCATTATAAACTTAAATTATTTTTAATAAATAAATTTTATTAATTCATGTATATAAATTTTAAAAAATATAAAAATAAATTATATTAATTTATATAAATAAAATTCTAATAAATAAAAATATAAATTATATGTTTTTTATATAAAATATCTATAAATTTAAATATAAATTATTTTTTGGTTGGTACATTATTTTCTTTACGTCGTTGACGTATTCCTTGTATAATAATTCCAAGTATTATATATAATATATACAACGGTTTTAATCTTCATGAATTAATTAAGCTAAGCAATAACGTATTTTATATATGAGATTAATTATGTTATCATAAAACTACATACTTATTTTAAAATTTTAAACTTTTATATAAAAAAAACATACAAATATAATGAAATTTTTTATTTTAATAAACAAACTAATTATAATAATTATTAAAATAAATAATTTAAATTTTTTTTATCAAAATAAATACTCTTCTCTTATCTCGTTTACACTGTAAACGAGATAATTTTAAATGTATTCCGTTCACGGTGTAAACGAGATAACATATACGAGATATATGTATTTATAAATAATTAAATAAAATTTTTGAAAATAATAAAAATTATTAATAATTTAATTTAGACCAAACTCTTAAAGATGGAAGGTTTCAAATAATAGAAAAGATGGACGATTTTAAATAATAAAAAAGATAAACAGCTCATTTTAAATAATAGAAAAAATGACTGTGTTACCTAGATTATTTCTTTATCAATAATAGGTTTACCATTGTAATTATTTTTTAGTGTGAGTACATAAAAAAATAATTACAATGGTAAACCTATTATTGATAAAGAAATAATCTAGGTAACAACTTTTTTTTATGTACTCACACTAAAAAATAATTACAATGGTAAACCTATTATTGATAAAGAAATAATCTAGGTAACAGACTGTACATCTAAACTAAGCATGTTAACATATTTATAAATAAAATAGAGAAAGAATGGAGAGATAACCATTTTAATTGTGTGTTAGGGAGATAAATAAAACAGTGAAAGAAAATAAAAAAAGAAATAAAGAAAAGAAAAAGTAAGAGATAATTGTTTCAATTCTCTTCTCATTTTTTCTCTATTTTATTTATCATGCATTAACTTCATGCTTCTCATCTTTCAATTTTTAGGAGTGGGTACAACTACCATATTTATTCTCATCATAGAACTTGAACACGTATGAATTTTTTATTTTTCAAATTTAAATCAATCCAATTGGATCTTTAATTTAATCTAAAATTTTTGTGTACTCTTTTTAAGTACTAATTGATCAAATATACCTATTTTAATCTCTTTTATCAATCTTTTTAAATACTAATTGCATGCTAAAAATTTGAATAATTGGTATTATTAATATTTTTTATTATTTTCAAAAATATATTTTTAAGTTTATAAATACACGTATCTCATTTACACTAAAAAAAGTATTTATTTCAGTAATAAATTTTTAAATTATTTATTTTAGTAATTATTATATTTATTTAATTTTATTAAAATAAAAAATCCAACATAATGTGTATCATGTATGATTTTTAGGGCAAAAAACGCAAATGAGCCAAAGCTAGCTCAATTTTACGCAAATCCGCCAAATGAAACTTTGCTACGACAATCCACCAGATCAAATATTTATATAATTCGAATCAATAAGATTCGAATTAGCCTAACACATAATTCGAATTGATAGAATTCGAATTACTATATGACAATGTAAGGACGTAGTTCGAATTAACTTGTCCCGAATCATGCATGCACACTCACATGTAATTCGAATTGATTTGTCACGAATTAAGATGAAAAATCACGAGTAATTCGAATCAAGATGATTCGAACTACCAAACCATAAATCGAAGCATATTAATTCGAATTAGTAGGCTTAGGTGAAGAAGTACATATTTCGAATCATATAGACTCGAATTACTCCCACCTGGTAATTCAAATCTAATTGATTCGAATTAGTAAGGATCTTTTTTCTATATATATGTTGTGAACTCATGTTGCTGTGAACAAAGAGGTGAGATGGCTAGTGAGGATAGTTTTCTAGTGCTAGTACACCACAGAGGATCGATTAAGAGAAAAACTCGGTCTGGGGTGAAGTTCACGGATAAGGATCCTCTATGTATTATCATGAGCCCCGCGACCAGTTACGATGGTCTCATGAGCTCTGTGCTTGGCAAACTTGGTCTGGAAGGAGTGAAGAGAGTTAAGAAATTTTTCTATCGCATTCCAATCACGGTGCTCCACGATACGGTGAAGTATGATTGTTTCACGATCGGGAGTGATGAGGACTTGCAGGTCATGTTTCTTTCTCGTAGGCAGTTTCCGGAGGTGAGGACACCGGAGCTGTTGGCTAAGTTCGTCAACGTGGTATCTAGCTCTGGTGGGTCGAACCGGAACGCCAACACTATAGCAACGGCGGCCGGTTCGAGCTCGAGACCTGCGGTTGCTTCTTCCTCCGTTCCAGTGTATGAGGCAGCGGTCCAGCATGCCGCCTCCCCATCGTTTGCTGTTGATCTCGCCGGCAATGTTGGAGACGAGGTTGGATATGATGAACATCATCCGACTGAAGTACAGTGTCCTCCTCCAGCTGGTGTTGGCGAGGGATCGTGTGATGATCCAGATGATGATGAAGTCGAGCCAGATATTATCGCTGATGAAAGTGGCGATGATGTTGGAGCGAGTGATCCGATAAGGCCTACTGGTGGTTCTAGTTCTGGCACAAATCAGTACCCACCCCATTTTTCATCTTTGGATCTGGATGCCATGAGGCAGGACGGACATCTTGGGCAGCTAGCTGGATTTGGCGCTAGAGATACCGACGGGTCTGCCGGTATAACAGAGTTCCAGGTTGGTCAACAATTCCAGGATAAAGATGAGGCGCTGTTGAGTGTCAAGACGTATAGCATCCGCCGAGGGGTACAGTACAAGGTGGTTGAGTCTGACTATCGCCGGTACGTGAAAAAGTGTTCTGAGTTTGGGAATGGGTGCACATGGTTGATTAGGCTGAGCCTCCGACAGCGCAAGGGCATCTGGGAAGTGAAGCGGTACAATGGGCCACATACCTGTCTCGCCACCTCCATCTCCAGCGACCATAGGAGCTTGGACTACCACGTGATAGCGACATTCATCATGCCAATGGTTAGGGCTGACGCATCCGTCAACATCAAGGTGCTTCTAAATGCAACGGCGGCACACTTTGGCTTCAGGCCTACATACCGGAGGGTGTGGATGGCCAAGCAGAAGGCAGTAGCAATCATCTACGGAGACTGGGATGAGTCGTACAACGAGCTCCCTTGGTGGGTCTTAGGAGTTCAGTTGACTATGCCTGGCACTGTAGCAGTCCTCAAGACCTGCCCGGTTCGAGTTGGTGGACAGGTGGATGAGTCTCAGGCTTATTTTCATAGGATGTTCTGGACTTTCCCCCTTGTATCGAAGCATTTCGTCATTGCAAGCCGTTGGTGAGTATTGACGGTACCCATCTATATGGCAAGTATGGGGGAACGTTGCTCGTGGCGATTGCACAGGATGGGAATTCCAACATACTTCCTGTGGCATTCGCACTAGTTGAGGGTGAGAATGCTGAGTCATGGTCCTTCTTTCTCTCCCACCTCCGTCAGCACGTGACACCTCAACCAAGTCTGTTAGTTATTTCAGATAGGCATAACGGCATCAAGGCAGCACTTGAAGCACCTGATGGGGGATGGCTACCTCCGTCTGCATACCGGGCATTCTGCATTCGACACGTTGCAGCGAATTTCGCCCTCATCTTCAAGGGTAAAGATGCCCGGAGGCTTCTTGTCAACGCTGCATATGTGAAGACCGAGGTGGAGTTTGACTACTGATTCAACATCCTGCGCTCTGAGAATCCGGCAATGTGTGACTGGGCGAACCGAATTGATTACTCATTGTGGACACAGTACTGTGATGAGGGCCGGAGATTCGGGCACATGACGACCAATATATCAGAGTGTGTCAATTCAATCCTGAAGGGGGTAAGGAACCTCCCTGTTTGCTCGCTGGTTAAGGCCACATACGGAAGGCTGGCTGAGCTATTCGTCCATAAGGGTAGGGAGGCCGAGGCTCAGATGGGTACTGGACAACAATTCAGTCAATACCTAGTAAAGTGTATCGAGGCCAACCTGAAGACAGCCAGGTGCTTCATGGTGACTGTTTATGACAGGGATAACTCGGAGTACACTGTGGCTGAGACGACTCCGACAGGTTCATTCTCACTTGGTACGTACAGGGTCTCATTAGGGTCCAAGACTTGTGATTGTGGATACTTCCAAGCACTTCATTTCCCGTGTCCTCACGCCCTGGCCTACTGTGCATATTCACGTCTTACATGGCAGCCTTACGTCCACCAGGTCTATCGCCTTAGTTTCGTTTTTGGTGTCTATCAGATGGGATTTACACCTCCCATTCCGGAGGGTTTCTGGCCACCATATGCCAGGCCTACCGTTATACCGGATCCGAACATGAGGCGTGCGAGGGAGGGTCGTCCAAGGTCCACACGCATTCGCACCAACATGGATGATGCAGATCCGAACCGGCCAAAGAGATGTGGCCTCTGCAGGCAGCCAGGACACACCCATCGTAGTTGTCCACAAGCTGCAGGACCCAGCGGGAATGCTGGGAATTAATAGGAGATATGGTTTGTCTGTTTTTATTTCTTACTATATCAGCAGATGTATTTTATTTCAATTAGAGACGATTGTTCTACGTTGAATTAAGTTGTATTCTATAAGTGTTGAAACTTGTAATTCGTACCACATATGTATGTTGAATGTCTTTCTAATTTTGTAATTTAGTGACTATAACAAACTACACTATCTGGTGGGATGACTGATAATATGTAACATAACACCAAAGTACATAACATAACATCAAAGTACATAACATAACATAACATCAAAGTACATGACATAACATCAAAGTACATTACATAACACTGATAACCAACAAAGAAGGTACATAACATAAACATAATAACACGACATACACCACAATCCATAAATCATCTAAATAGGTGCGACCCCGTGCCACATCGGCGTGGCACCCGTGTCCTGTAACCCCTACGTATAAGTGGCTCCTCATCCTCAATCGAGTCGTTGCTGTCATCCGGAACTGCGTCTGTCGGGGTCCTGGGCGGAACATGCACGGGTCTGGATGATGACGGGCCGGCAACTGAATGTGACCCCAGAGTATGGGCCGATGCTGGCGTCCCACCCATGGCAAAAGTATGCGCATGAGGTACCATGGCAGGCTCGTTCAAATCTACATCTAGAGGTGCCTGTGTCGCTGTCGTGTGAACCCGTCCTTGTGCAGCCTCATCCTCCTGCATAATGGTCTGGATATCCTCAAGGAAATGCGGTCCACCAAACTTGGCGACAATGCCATCACTAGCAAGGAAGTCTGGAAACATGGAGCTCGGACTCACCCATGGAGTACTCTCCTGAAGGGTCTGATCGTCACTGGGAACACCGACGAAATAATCTCCAAGTGGTCCACCCCCAAGCGCAGCCTCAGTGTGACTCGTCGGATCTCCCATGCCAGATCCGTACCACTCACCATCATGCCCGCCCTGATGGGGCCTATCAACCCCCACTGCAGCACCTTCTCCAGGTACATCCCCCCCAGCCTGATGGGAACCCTCTCTAGCAGCAGCACCCCTCCTCCTGCCTCCATGACCACGTCGTCTCCCGCCACCTCTAACTGCATCTCGACGTCATCCATAGCGTGATCAACCCAATTCCACTCACGCTGGCTACGACGTGTCCCGACTCGTACTCTCCTCTCAGTACGACGTCTGTCAGGAACATCTTCGACTCGGGCCATATCTGGAACTCGGCCTGCACCCCTCTGCGTCACCTCATCCGGAATAGGAATACCTCTCGGATCCCCCAATAACATCTCCGGCGACAGGAACCTCTTTCCGTGCTGATGCCACCATGTCAAGAAATCACGAGAAGGACCGGGGTCGGACACGATGTCGAACTGTAAAATGTGGTCCGCACGCTCCTGCCAGTGAACATGCCAGTCAGCTAAGTGCGCCGGGAACCAACGGTCACCTCCTCTCCCGTCCTTCGACATCAAGAAGTCGATGTTCAGGGCGGGACGCGGGGGGGCTGAACGCCGCCAAACTGTGGTAAAACTCTATCAACCTGATGCCACTCGACCACCGCAAAATAAATCAACGACGTCACACACCGCCATAACATCGTATGCCGCGGCTCCAAGACCTCCGGATGGACAACCTGGATGACGTCGAGTGCGCTATACGGCATCCATATGAACTGAAAAAAGCAATCAATAACAATTTAACACTTCTGTTAGACAATATAAACTGAAACAACGACTGGAGCTAAGTAAGGTTTCAGCGTACTTACATCCTGAGGCTGTAATAAGTCGATTTTCAGGCGAGCCATCTGTACCCGAGGTCCCTTGTTGCTAATCCCAGGATTGTAACCAGACCATTTGCAAAAGAGGTTAAACATTCTACTTCATTCATCACTCACTCTACAATGCATGAAATTGCTTCCATAATCAAAAATAAATACAATAATAATACATAGCAGAAAACAATAACGGTACCTCGAGGAAAGGGGCCAGCTAATCTCATCATACCCAGTAGGCCTAAATGAAGGAAACCTCCAGAAGATCCAAGATTGCAGTAACTGTAAAGGCCCAGCTAACTTCACGACATGTCTGTTGGCGACTCGGCACATGCACCGGTACAACCATGCTAGTGCCGCCGACCCCCAACTGTAGCCACCCATCTCCTCAAGCCGAGCAACATAGGATAGCCATCTGATGTGTATACGATTGCCGGACTTGTCGGCAAACAGCTGCGTGTCCAATAACATCATGATATAAGCACGGACAAAGCGCCTAACTGTCTCCTCATCAGCCCCGTCGGGACACTCTCCAAATGTCTCCTGGAACCAGGTGCAGTTGACTGCGAATTTCTGAACCTGGTTCTCGGGAGGTAAAACACCGAGCAACTCATGGAACCACTGCCAAGCTGGCCTCCCACCCTCAATGTACAGGTGGAAGTCCGTTAGGCAACCACTGACGTAATGTCCGTCCACTGGCAACCCCAGCTGGTATGCAACGTCCTGAAGCGTGATGGTGCACTCCCCGAACGGCATGTGGAAGGTGTGCGTCTCAGGCCGCCACCTCTCGACGAATGCGCTGACTAGGGGCTCGTCTAGTCGGAACCATCTGTCGTTCAGTCTCGCAAGATGGTACAATCCGGCCATCTGTAAGTACGGAACGTACCTCTTATCAAGACGCATCCCTGCTGCCGCCTAACGCTGGATATGCAACGACGAGGCAGGCCAGTAAATAAACCGCATAATTAGAACAGATGCACAAACCAGTAACATTTACAATATATTTCATAAGGATGCAGTAAATAAATCATTCAACATAACATATATGAAACAAGCGACCAACATTTTATACACAAACCGCTAACTCAAACCACGTCCAAAAACCATTATCAAAAACAACAATCACTTAAAACCTCTAACATAAACAACTACCGTAAACCTAAACCCATGACTAAAACCACTATCCAAAACCATTCTCAAAAACTGCTTACAAAAAACAATTTCACTAAAACCACTATCCAAAACCATTGACTAAAACCACTATCCAAACCCATTCACTAAAATTACTTGCTAAAACCGCTAACACTAAAATAAACCGCTATAAAAAACCATTAACATGGTCCACTAGCCTAAACCACCATCCTAAACCTAAACCCTTAACCGCTAACCATCACTAAAACCACTATCCAAAACCATTCACAAAAACCGCTTACAAAAAACCATTTCAAAATCCCCTAACAAAAACCACTGGCCTAAACCACTTGCTTAAACCGCTAACACTAAAATAAACCGCTATAAAAAACCATTAACAAAAACCACTAGCCTACACCACTATCCTAAACCACTATCCTAAACCACTAACAGTAACATAAACCATTATAAAAAACCATTAACAAATACCATTATCATAAACCGCTTTCATCAACCATTAACAAAAAACACAATCAACAGAGCAACATCATAAACCACTAACCTCGTCGTTGATCACACCGACGATATGAGCAACTCCATCCAAACGATAAAGTCTCCCTGGATCGTCCCCCATCAACTAAAAATGCTGCTCTGGTCTTACTCGGCCCGAATGTTGGTCGTTTTCTCTGGGATTTGGTGGGGTTGGAGAATGACAAAGTGATTCGAATGAACTTGGTTCGAACTCCTTATATATTCGAATCCCTTGTAATTCGAATAAACTTGATTCGAATTACTATGCAAAACGAATTTCACCTAATTCGAATCAACTAGATTCGAACCTCTCTCTTGTGTTCTTCTCCATCTAATTCGAATTAATATCACTCGAATTACACTTTTATAATTCGAAATTATTTGTTTCGAATTACTAGGCTGGATTGCATGCTTAATTCGATTTGAATTTATTCGAATTAGCTTATACTTGTTTCTGAGAGTAGTTCGAATTGATTCAATTCGAATTACATGTTATATTAATTTGAATCTTATTGATTCGAATTATATTAAAATTGGTCCTGGTGGATTCAGGTATGGAAGTTTGATTTGGCTGATTTGGGTTATATTGACCTGTGCTTGGCTCATTTGGGTTTTTTACCCTGATTTTTAAGGTATTTATTTTCTTAGACAATTTTAATTATGTGACACTATCATTCCAATAGGCATTGATGTGCTTGTTATTGGAATATTTTATATATTGATATAATTGATTAAAGGAATAAGGGAGAAAAGTACACCAGAAAGTTCGGATACGATTACATTTTAATCATTTAATGAGTCACGTATGCACACCATTTATATACTCTGTCAGACACATTTACCCTTCCGATCATCGGCGTGTGGCGGCATTAAATAATTGAAGTGTAATTGTGTCCAGCGTCTGAACTTTTAGGTATATTTTTGTCCCTTCTTCCTAAACAAAATAAACATGAAAAATACTGTGTCCGTCGGAGTGTATAAATGGTGTGCACGCGTGATTCATTAAATGATTGAAGTGTTGTAATACATACAAGTCTTTTTAACAAACAAATTCATACAAGGTAACGCTAACTTAAAAAAATTCACTTACATAACACGCGCATCAAATCACGTGTTCCTCCTTCAATGTTTGTATCTCGCGTTCCTCTTCCCCCTCCTCCTTCTTCTTCTCTTTTTTCTTTGCGTTTCTCCGCCTTTAATTTTTTTCGCGTTCTTTCTTATTTTTCTTCGCATATTTCATCCTCTTCGTCGTTCTTTTTATTGATGTTGTTCTTTTTCTTATCAGTACAAATACACCAAAAAGTCTTAACAATATACATAAATATCTTAATTTTACACCGAAATTTACTACAAATACACAAAAATATTTTTTTACTATATTTTTCTTCTTTTTTTCTTTATTTATTTCTTTCTTTTAGTTGAATGAATGTAGTCCTCTTCTAAGTAATTTGGCAACATTATGTGTTTCTTCTTCTTCTTTGTTTGATTTTTTTTGTTTATATTCTTGTTAAGAGAGTAAAACAAGAAGAAACTTGAAAAAGTAAAATAGAAAGAAAAAGATGAATAAGAAAAAAATGAGATGATGATGATGAAAAAGAAAATGAAGAAGTAGTAGCAGAAGATGATGAGGAGGAGGAAGAAGAAGAGTTTTGAATTATGCAGAACTTATCAGTTGAAGAGGAAGAAGCAGCAGCAGAAGATGAGGAGGATGAAGCAGCTATCATTTTTTTCTTCTTCTTTTTTTCTTATTTCTTTTTTTCTTTTAGTTGAATGAATGTAAGTTTATCTTCTTCCAAGTAATTTTGTAGCATTCTGTGTTTCTTCTTCTTCTTTGTTTGATTTTTTTGTTTTTATTCTTATTAAGAGAGTAAAACAAGAAGAAACTGGAGAAGGTAAAACAAAAAAGAAAAGATTCAAACTACATTAACTAGATTAACTAGATTAAAACCACACCTTACTACTTGATTCGATTCAAACAATAATATAATTCATTCTCGTTCAATTGAAAAGTCTGAACTTATAAATACACCAAAAAATTTTCACAATACACCAAAAGAATTACGATATACACCGAAACAAGAATAGAACAGATTCATCGGAACTTCTACATTACATTCAATTCAAACCATCAATGATGAACAGTAATTTTCACAAATAAAAATAGCATTATTCACCTACAGAATCATAAACTACAATCGAAAATATTAACTAGAATCGAAGCATACCTCAACCATTTGATTGGATTCAAAACAATAATTCACTTCGCTTTAGTTTAATTGACAATCTGAACTTGAATCATTCATTATCTTCAACAACGAGATAACTGTTCAAAATTAATTTTCAGAGCTTGATTTCAAAAAAGTAAAGAACGAAGAAAATTCAAAAGCGAAGAAAGAGAATGCAGAGAACGAAAGAAGAAAAACACAGTGAATGTAGTGATGGAAGAGAACGTAGATCGAAAACGTTGAGAAAATTCGAAAAATAAAATGAAATCCGTTCAAAAAAGACAGTTATATATTCTCACTTGATTGAAAAGTTTGTTAGATAATGTCGCGTGAAGTGAATTAGATTAAAGAGATTTGTGTGGACTTATTTGTATAAACAACTGTATGTGGAGAATATTTATATGACAAAATAAGTAAAAGATATAATTTAGTGGCTAGAGAGCATGTAATGAATATCATTTTAGGAAAGAAAATTAGTTTCACTACAAGAACAAATTGTTGAAATAGTGATTGATTTATTGCAAAAATTATCTAATTTACTGTTAGATTCACTATAAGAAATTATTCAAATGATCTGATTTAGAGATTTGCTGTAAAAACTTTTCTTTAAAATATTGGTTTTGATTTCTTATCTGTTTTGTTGAATTTATTGTTGATTTAGTGATTTGTTATTAATTTTTTGTTGATTTATTATCTACTACTGATTTAGTTTTTGTTGAATTCTTTTTCCTTTTGTTAGTTTTGAATTTAAAAAAATTGCTGAACTTCTATGTTTTGTATTTTTTTAAAAAAAGAATAGGTGGATTGGTCTATCAATTTGTCAGTCTGTTCTTATGCGAGACAATCTAAAAATACTACTGGTCAAGACTATTTAGTAGGACAAGCTATTTTGGAGTAGACTTAGACATGGTAGGAGATGGAACGAGGCGGGTAGCTCGCTTTAATATGTTAATTGCCACCCCTACTAATAGCAAAAATAGCGACTGCTATTTCATAACCTTATTTTTTTTCTTGGTCTCAAATTAGTCACTAATGCTAGGTAGCGACCGATTTATTGATGAAAATTTTAAGTCTAGTTTTATGTTAGTTGTTAATCGGTTGCTGATCGTAACATTAACAATTGATTTAGCAATCAAGTTTTTCCAAAAGTTCTCTTAAGCCTAACTTTTTATTTTGTTGGTTGTTAAATTAGTTGCTAATTTCTATTTAATGACAAATTTAGAGACTATTTGGTACCTGACGATCTCGGGTACTCGACAGGTCGGGTGGTGATGAGAAGGTGAGTGGGTGAGACCCTGAGCCGACGTGGAGGAAAGACCAAGGTGTGAGTTGGAGACGCCGGAAGAGGTGTGACGGCGGGTGGCCACCTGCAAGGACACTCCGACGATCAAGTCAGTATCCGTACGAGTTGGCAACAAACCCAATTAGGTAAGATGATGTATACCTTGGGAGGAATGTTGACCTCTCCTCTTATATACTGTGCTGAGCGGGCCCAAAGATGACCTAGCCTGTTGGCTGGGGTGCCTGTGAGCTGCCCCTGTGCACGTGGAAGCATCAAGTCGTTTCGAACATCGGGTCGGTGCTTTGGGCATTGCCCTGAGGAGGCCGACCCGATCGGTTTGCTAGACATGGTGCGCTGGGTTGTGTCGATGGCGAAAGTCGAACGTCACCCGAGTCGGGTACCAGTAACCGACCCGTTGGATTTCCCTTGTGGGGAATAGTTTGGGGCCTGGGTCAGGGATGGTGTCCCGACCCGTCGGCTAGATGGGCTGGACTTGTGATGGTCCGTAACAGTGCCCCAACGCGCTGGCCTTGTGGTTTGGAACTCGTGGCTAGGCACGTTTGTCTTACTCGCCGAGGCGGGATGTGTTCCTCTTCTCGGGAGTTAGTTGATGGCATTTCGTGTTTCTCACACGTGGTTACCTCGTCTTTGACGCCGCCTCCTTGGCTTCTGCACGGGGCTTTAAATGCCCAATCTTTTCATGATTTAAAATTTGCAAGAAATGACAGATTTGCCCTTGTCTTTTGGCGCTTCTTCAACGGTTACATTCTTCGTTCCTTTTTATTTTTCTCGCTACTGCTTTGCTCTTTTGGATTTCTCCTTCATCTTTCCCAGACTCTGCGTTTCCCTGGTACGTTGTTACGTTTTCCTTTTTTTCTTCCTTTTTCTGGTTTGTGTTGTTCTTCTTTGTGCATTTTATGCATGCCTGGGTTTCCTGCTTGTTTTTATTGCTTTTTCTTTTAGAGGGGGTGCCGCTGGGTTTTCATGGGGTTTTGTTTTAGGTTCTGGGGTGGTGTTGGGTTAGCGTAGGGGGTGATTTAAGGAGTTTTTTGTTTTGTTTTTATTGCTTTAAGGGTTCCCGACCCCCCGTTCTGACTGAGTGGTGCCCCCGCTGTAGGTATGGCTGAGCGCCTCATTTTTCCAAATCAGGCTCAGCGACCGCTAGCCAACTTCGTTGATCATTATGCTTGGGTTTCTTCCAACGTGAGGGACACCCCTTCCAATGTCACTAAGGAGGGCCTTCAGGATTTGTGCCAGGCAGGGCTCTTATGTGGGGGTGGTCCCGAGGAGGCATTTTACCAAGCTTATGTTACTACAGCTCAGGAGCGTGTCTGTCAGAAGAACTTGGCAGCTCCACGAGTTGCCGACTGGTTGTGGGTTTATGAACCCATGTTCACGATTTTAGGAGTTCGTTTGCCCTTCTCCCCTTTCGTTATGGGTTTGTTGAATCGTTGTGATGTTTCTCCATCACAATTGCTCCCAAACAGCTGGGCTGTCATCTGATGCTTCGAGATGGTTTGTAAATATCTGGAGCTTTCGACTTCTATAAATATTTTCCTCTACCTCTCTCTTTTCACGAACCCTTCTCGCCAGGGGAAGGCGAAAAAGGGATATATGTCCTTTAGGGCCCAACAAGGTCGTAGGATTTTTGGCCTTTTTGAGGATTCCTACCATGGCTTCAAGTCTACTTTTTTCAAGGATAGGCCTATTGAAGGTCATCAACCCTTCTGGCTTACTGCCAAGGGGGAGAGGTGGATCCCGACTTTCTGGAGTTTCGGGGCGGGATCCGATTATTTGATAAAAATTTCTTACGATTGGTTGAGTTCGGAAGATCGTAACATCGCTGACATCTTGTTGGTAATTTTTGGTGAGAGAAATATTAACCCTCGTATGGTTATGGGAGACCGGGAGGCCGGTCGATCGTATGTTGGTGAGTCTTTCATTTTTTGTATTTTTAGCACTTTGCTCTTCTTTTACTTATACCTTTGTCTTTTTGCTCGTAGTTTCCGTGGTTGGTGGGAAGAAAACCCTGGCTGACTTGATGAGCCTCATCCAAGGGGATGACGAAGGTGGTGACGATTCCTCGACGACTTCTTCGGCGAGTCAGGACCAGGGGGATGTCGGGGAAGGTAGCAGTCGGGTTGATGAGGCCGACCAAGGTCAGCCGGAGAGGGTTGAGGTCCCTCCTGAGAACATCTCGGGGAACCCGAGTGTGGAGGCAGAAGTTTCCTTTGATGAGGAGGATCTGGGGTTTGGTGATGACTTGAAGGTCGTCAGTAACCCTAAGAAAAAGAAACGTGATTCCAGGAAGACGCTTTCGGTTATGGAGAAAAACTTCGATGCTGGGGGTTTTATTGAATCCCAGTTACTCCCTGGCATCGACGAGTTTTTCCGTGATGCCGATCTTTCTAGGCAGGAGAGGTGGATCTATCACAGCCTTCTTCGAGCAACAACTATTGCCAAGAAGGTGGAGCCTGTCTTGGGAAATTATCATGCTATGGAAGTGAAGCTTCGGAACTCCTAAAAAGACCTGACAGACTCAAGGTCTCGGGAGGAGTTTTTAAAGACAAAGTTATCTGAGCTGGAGAAGAAGGCTAAGAAATATGCCGAAGAGGCCAATAGGTTGGTGGAGTTGGACGTCGCCTTGATGAAGGACTTAAACGCTTCTCGTGGTGAGACTGCTGCAGCTAAAAAGAAGGTTGAGGAGTTGAAGGAAAAGCTGAAGTTGGTGGAAAGCTTGGCAGAGGCCACTCGTCAGGAGATGGTTGCCTTGAAGAAGAAGAATAAGGAACTTGCAAAGGGGGCCCAGGAGGCCGTGAAGCTGATCGAAGAAGGGATCAAGCTCCAAGTGGCTGTGCTGGCTCCCGATCTCGATCTTTCCCAAGTTGGAGCTCTCAAGACTATTGAGGGTGTAAAGATTAATGATATCCTAAAGCCCTGAAGTGGACGTCTCTCTTTGTCTTTTGTTTTTCCTGCCTTTTACTTTGTAATTTTTGCCTTTTGTTTTTGGGCCTGTTTAGGTGCCTTCGTCTGTAATGAACACTTTAGCTTTCATTTCAATCAAGTTGTTTTCATTAGTGATTGTTCGCTTGCTCGGGCCGTTGTGGCTTTGCTTATTTTATTGCTTTCGTTTATTTAGGCCGTCGTGGCCTTTTTGGTCTACCGCTTTTATTGTATTTACCACTTTTTGTTACTTGCTGATTATTTTAAGCTTTTAGGTCCCTTTGGTTCTCAGGGTGATCAGTCCTGAGTTTCCATTAGGTCGACCGTTCGTCATTTGTGCCATTATGTCATTTTGTCGTAAATCTTGCAAAGAACAAAGTTTATTATATATATGCATGTGTGAAACTTTAAAACAAAGGGGCAATTTGATACATAAATAAAGGAATAGAATTAAAGGAACTAAATTGGATGTGGCCGTGTTGTCAGGCCGTCAGGTCGCTTCCCCATACGAGTAGAACCTTTTTAGGTTTGCCATGTTTCATGTCCTCGGCACCTCGCTTCCATCCAATTCTTCTAGCTTGTAAGCGCCTTTGCCGATGACTTCTTTTACCCTGTAAGGTGCTTCCCAATTTACAGCCAACTTGCCTTCTCCTGGGGTTGGTGGTCCTATGTCGTTACGTCGTAAGACCAGATCGCCTTCCCCGAGGCTTCTCTTCAGCACTTTACCGTTGTATCTTAGGGTTATCCTTTGTTTGATTGCTGTTTCTGTCAAGTGTGCCATTTGTCTTGTTTCGTCAATCAAGTCTTTCTCGACTGCCTCGTTTCCTACCCCAAGGAGTAATCTTGGGCTCGGTTCCCCTATCTCGACTGGGATGACTGCGTCGACCCTGTGTGTGAGTCGGAAGGATATCTCGCCGGTAGATGATTGGGGGGAGGTTCTGTAGGACCATAAGACTGAGGCCAGCTCGTCTGCCCATGAACCCTTCTTGTCTTCAAGTCGTTTCTTTAGCCCCTTTAAGATGACTTTGTTTGCTGCTTCCACCTGCCCATTGCTTTGAGGGTGTTTGATGAACAGACTCTTGTGTGGTCTAGAATTTCACAAACTCTCGTTGCAAGTATAGCTTCTAAATCAACAAGAATCCTTTCATACAAAAAATTAGTTGTCACAAGTAACAAACCTTAAAAATAATAACCGAAGTATTCAAACCTCAGGTCGTCTCTCAAGGAATTGCAGGAAAGTGTTCTTGTTATTGGTTATGAGTTTTCTGGGAAATTTGGAGTTTGGGCAATGAGCACATAAATGATTATAAATTAAAGCAATAAAAATTAACAACAGATTTTATGTAATTAAATTAAAAAGCCTTGACTAGGAGAAGATTGTTCGGAAGTTCTATCCTTGTTGGATTTTCCAAGATTAATAATAATAGGTTGTTGTTTCTACTTAGTTGTCCCTCAACAAATGAAGGAAAGTCAAGTTGAGAGCCTACTTCTATTCACAAGTCCTAATCCTCTCCCTTGGGAAGGATTAGCGTTAACAACTAGAGAGTTGGCCAACAATTTTCAATTATTATTTAACTCTTGAGTCTTCCAACTCAAGGGTCTCCAAATATTAATCTAACTCCAAAGTCAAGTAAAAGCCTACTCCATTTACTTGGGTGCCATTTATATGATAAAAGGAACTAAATTGAGATAATCAAGCAAATAAAGAAATTAAAAAGAAAAATACTCTTTGCATTAATAATTAAATAAAAGAAGAAAATAAACTGAAGTAATAGAATAAAAGTAGAAGAACACTAAATTAAAGGAACATTGAACCTGGAATTGGGAAGAAATAAACCTAAAACTAAGAGAAATCCTAAATCCTAAAACCTAGAGAGAGGAGAGAGTCTCTCTCTCTAGAAACTACAACTAAAACCTAAAATTGTGAATAATGAGTTGTTAATCTGAATGATTCCCACACTCTGCAGCCTCTAATCTATGTTTTCTGGGCCAAAATGGGATCAAAAACAACCCAAAAAATCGCCCCCAGTGATTTTTGATACGTCCAGCACGTGGCTCTGTTACGCGTACGCGTCACCCACGCATACGCGTCACTTGTCTGCGGAACAATCCACACGTACGCGTGCTTCACGCATGCGCATCGCCTAACAACAAGGAAGCTATGGAAAAGTATATATCGTTGCAAAGCCCCAGATGTTATCTTTCCAACGCAACTAAAACCGTCTCATTTGGACATCTGTAGCTCAAGTTATGGTCGATTGAGTGTGAAGAGGTCAGGGCTGACAGCTTTGCAGTTCCTTCAGTTTCTTGTATTCCTTCCACTTTTGCATGCTTCCTTTCCATCTTCTAAGCCATTCTTGCCATGTAATCTCTGAAAACACTTAACACACATATCAAGGCATCGAATGGTAATAAGAAAGGATTAAAATTAGCTAAATTAAGACTAAAGAAACATGTTTCCAATCATAGCACAAAATCAGGAAGAAAATGTAAAACATGCGATTTCTATGAATAAGTGTGAGAATATTGGATAAAATCCACTCAATTAAGAGCACAAGATGTACCACGAAATAGTGGTGCATCAGTGTTCGACCGAGGAGAACTTTTGCTTTATTCATAATCTTGAAAGGAATTCCTTGAATTTCTTATCGGTGAATTGTGTCCCATTATCCGATATGACGGATTCTGGGATTCCAAATCTTGTGACTACTTGCCTCCACATAAATTTCTGGCAATTTGCTGAAGATATGCTGGCTAGTGATTCTGCTTCTTCCCATTTGGTGTAGTAATCTATGGCTACTATCAAGTATTTTACTTGTCCTGACCCAGGTGGGAATGGTCCCAAGCGGTCGACTCCCCACTGGGTGAAAGGTCGGGGCGCCATCATCAGGTTGAGTTCTTCAGGTGGAGTTTTGTTGGAAGTTAGTGTTTTCTTGGCATTTTTTGCATTTCTTAACGAACTCTTAGGAGTTTGACATCATTGTGGGCCAGTAATATCTTGCTCGGATAATCTTCCTTGCCAATGACCTTCCTCCGATATGGTGACCACAACACCCCTCATGGACTTCGCTTAAGATGTAGTCCATTTGGTCGGGGCATAGTGGTGCACGAAATTGAAATCACACTTTTGCAATTCCGCACAACTAACCATCAAGTGCACTGGGTCGTCCAAGTAATACCTTACGTGAGTAAGGGTCGATCCCACGAAAATTGTTGGCTTGAAGCAAGTTATGGTTATCTTGTAACTCTTAGTCAGGATATCAATAATTCTCAGGTTTAATTGTGAAAAGTAAAAGAACATGAAATAAATACTTATTTTGCAGTGATGGAGAACAGGTTGAGGTTTTGGAGATGCTCTATCTTCTGAATCTCTGCTTTCCCACTGTCTTCTTCTTCATGCACGCAAGGCTCCTTCCATGGCAAGCTGTATGTAGGGTTTCACCGTTGTCAATGGCTACCTCCCATCCTCTCAGTGAAAATGTTCAACGCGCTCTGTCACAGCACGGCTAATCATCTGTCGGTTCTCAATCATGTTGGAATAGAATCCAGTGATTCTTTTGCGTCTGTCACTAACGCCCAGCCCTCAGGAGTTTGAAGCTCGTCACA
>NC_029775.3:15656068-15658981 GCF_000817695.3 Arachis duranensis
AGGAACAAGTGATATCTTAGAATAGAAGCAAGCGTGATTGAATGAAAAACAGTGGTAATTGCATTAATCCATCAAGACACAGCAGAGCTCCTCACCCCCAACCATGGGGTTTAGAGACTCATGCCGTAGAAGATACAATAAGAAACGTGTAATGTGTCATGAGGTAAAGATACAATGTCAAAATATCCTATTTATAGTGAACTAGTAACCTAGGATATACAGAAATGAGTAAATGACATAAAAATCCACTTTCGGGGTCCACTTGGTGTGTGCTTGGGCTGAGCATTGAAGCTTTCATGTGTAGAGACTTTTTCTGGAGTTAAACGCCAGCTTTTGTGCCAGTTTGGGCATTTAACTCCAATTTTTGTGCCAGTTCCGGCGTTAAACGCCGGGAATTCTGAAGCTAATTTGCAACGCCAGTTTGGGCCATCAAATCTCGGGTAAAGTATGGACTATTATACATTGCTGGAAGCCCAGGATGTCTACTTTCCAACGCAGTTGAGAGCGCGCTAATTGGACTTTTGTAGATCCCGAAAATCCACTTCGAGTGCAGAGAGGTCAGAATCCAACAGCATCTGCAGTCCTTTTTCAGCCTCTGAATCAGATTTTTGCTCAGGTCCCTCAATTTTAGCCAAAAATTATCTGAAATCACAGAAAAACACACAAACTCATAGTAAAGCCCAGAAAAGTAAATTTTAAATAAAAACTAATAAAAACATACTAAAAACTAACTAAAATGTACTAAAAACATACTAAAAACAGTGCCAAAAAGCGTATAAATTATCCGCTCATCCCAACACCAAACTTAAATTGTTGCTTGTCCCCAAGCAACTGAAAATTAAATAGGATAAAAAGAAGAGAATATACTATAGACTCCAAAATTTCAATGAAACTTAGCTCCAATTAGATGAGCGGGACTAGTAGCTTTTTGCCTCTGAACAGTTTTGGCATCTCACTTTATCCTTTGAAGTTTAGAATGATTGGCATCTATAGGAACTCAGAATTCAGATAGTGTTATTGATTCTCCTAGTTAAGTATGATGATTCTTAAACACAGTTACTTTATGAGTCTTGGCTGTGGCCCAAAGCATTCTGTCTTCCAATATTACCACTAGATACATACATGCCACAGACACATAACTGGGTAAACCTTTTCAGATTGTGACTCAGCTTTGCTAGAGTCCCCAATTAGAGGTGTCCAGGGTTCTTAAGCACACTCTTTTTTCCTTGGATCACTTTTTATTTTTACCCTTGCCTTTTTGTTTAAAGGGCTATTGGCTTTTTCTGCTTGCGCTCTTTCTCTCTCTTTTTTTTTAATTTCCTTTTTCGCATATACTGCTTTTTCTTACTTCAAGAATCAATCTGATGATTTTTCAGATCCTCAATAACATTTCTCCTTTTCCATCATTCTTTCAAGAGCCAACAAGTTTAACATTCTTTAATCAACAAATTCAAAAGACATATGCACTGTTCAAGCATTCATTCAGAAAACAAAAAGTATTGTCACCACATCAAACTAATTCAACTAGTTTCAGGGATGAATTTGAAATCCTGTGCTTCTTGTTCTTTTGTAATAAAAACATTTTTCATTTAAGAAAGGTGATGGATTCATAGGACATTCATAGCTTTAAGGCATAGACACTAAGATACTAATGATCATGTAGTGAAGACATAAACATAGATAGAACATCAAGCATAGAAATTGAAAAATAGAATAATAAGAACAAGGAAATTAAGGAGCGGGTCCACCTTAGTGATGACGGCTAGTTCTCCTTCTTGAAGATCCTATGGAGTGCTTGAGCTCCTCAATGTCTCTTCCTTACCCTTGTTGCTCCTCTCTGATTTCATGGAGGATAATGGTTGCTTTTGTTGAGGTCCATGAGTGGGTTCTTTTGTTTGCTCCATCCTCTTTCTTAGTGATGGGCTTTTGAGATGAATCTCTCCATCTCTCATGACTCGGAGTTGGAAGCAACTACCTTCCCTTTCCTCTTCCTAGAGGTTTCTTCGGCCTTAGATACCATAAATGGTTATGGAAAAACAAAAAGCAACGCTTTTACCACACCAAACTTAGAAAGTTTGCTCATCCTCGAGCAAAAGAAGAAAGAAGGGAGTAGAAGAAGAGGAAATAGAGGAGATGAAGGGGGGAATATGGATTTATATAGGGGTGGAGAGGTATTGAGGTGATTAGTGAGTGGGTGAAAAAGAGAGAGAGTGGTGGGGTAAGTGGGGATCCTGTGGGGTCCACAGATCCTGAGGTGTCAAGGATAGCTCATCCCTGCACCAAGTGGCGTGCAAAACGCCCTTTTCTACCAATCCTGGCGTTAAACGCCAGGCTGCTGCCCATTTCTGGCGTTTAACGCCAGCTTCTTGCCCATTCCTGGCATTAAACGCCAGTCTGGTGCCACTTTCTGGCGTTAAACTCCTAGAATGGTGCCAGACTGGGCGTTAAACGCCCATTTGCTACCCTTATTGGCGTTTAAACGCCAGCAGGTTTTTCCTCCAGGGTGTGTTGTTTTTCTTTCTATTTTTCATTCTGTTTTTGCTTTTTCAATTGATTTTGTGACTACACATGATCATCAACCTACAGAAAACATAAAATAACAATGGAAAATAGATAAATATAACATTGGGTTGCCTCCCAAGAAGCGCTTTTTTAATGTCAGTAGCTTGACAGTAGGCTCTCTTGAAGCCTCACGGATACTCAGAGCATGATGATGGCCTCTTAACACCAAACTTAGAGTTTGGTTGTGGCCTCCCAACACCAAACTTAGAGTTTGAATGTGGGGGTTTTATTTGGCTCTGTATTGAGAGAAGCCTTTCATGCTTCTTCCCTTTCCTATCTGCAAACCAAGGTACTTCCTGAATAGCGAATAGTTGCTCATCCGGAAAGGTTTCAGAGATCTCAGTAGGAGGG
>NC_029775.3:15659060-15659692 GCF_000817695.3 Arachis duranensis
TTCTCTGTCCCTTTTCTGTCTCTTATTTCTATATCAAACTCTTGCAGAAGCAACACCCATCTTATGAGCCTGGGTTTTGAATCCTGCTTTGTGAGTAGATATTTAAGAGCAGCATGGTCAGTGTACAAAATCACTTTTGATCATACTAGATAGGATCTAAACTTGTCAATGGCATAAACCGCTGCAAGTAACTCTTTTTTTGTGGTTGTGTAATTCTTCTGTGCATCATTTAAAACACGGCTAGCATAATAAATGATGTGCAAAAGCTTGTTATGCCTCTGTCCCAACACTGCACCTATGGTATGGTCACTGGCATCACACATTAGTTCGAATGGTAATGTCCAGTCTGGTGCAGAGATGACTGGTGCTGTGACCAACTTAGCTTTCAGAGTCTCAAACGCCTGCAGACACTCCTTATCAAAGATAAATGGTGTGTCAGCAGCTTCTCAGAGGTTTGGCAATTTTTGAAAAATCCTTTATAAACCTTCTGTAGAATCCTGCATGCCCCAGAAAGCTTCTGATTGCCTTAACATTGGCAGGTGGTGGTAATTTTTCAATTACCTCCACCTTAGCTTGATCCACCTCTATTCCTTTGTTTGAAATTTTATGCCCAAGGACAATCCCTTCAGTCA
>NC_029775.3:15659781-15675283 GCF_000817695.3 Arachis duranensis
CAGGAGCTGAATGAATCTCCAAATACTGAAAAGTCATCCATGAAGACTTCCAGAAATTTCTCTACCATATCTGAGAAGATAAAGAGCATGCACCTCTGAAAGGTTGTAGGTGCATTGCACAGACCAAAAGGCATCCTTCTGTAGGCAAATACTCCAGAAGGACATGTAAATGCTGTTTTCTCTTGGTCTTGAGGATCTACTACAATTTAGTTGTAACCTGAATAGCCATCTAAAAAGCAATAATATTCATGACCTGCTAGTCTCTCTAGCATCTGGTCTATGAATGGTAAAGGAAAATGATTCTTTCTGGTGGCTGTATTGAGCCTTCTGTAGTCAATACACATACGCCACCCTGTAACTGTTCTTGTAGGAACTAGTTCATTCTTTTCATTATGAACCACTGTCATGCCTCCCTTCTTGGGGACAACGTGGACATGGCTCACCTAGGGGCTATCAGAAATAGGATAAATAATCCCAGCCTCTAGTAACTTAGTAACCTCTTTCTGCACCACCTCCTTCATGGCTGGATTTAGCCGCCTTTGTGGTTGGACCATTGGCTTAGCATCATCCTCCAATAGGATCTTGTGCATGCATCTTGCTGGGCTAATGCCCTTAAGATCACTTATGGACCACCCAAGAGCTGCCTTGTGTGTCCTTAGCACTTGAATTAGTGCTTCCTCTTCCTGTGGATTTAAAACAGAGCTTATGATCACTGGAAAAGTGTTACCTTCTCCCAGAAATGCATATTTCAGGGATGGTGGTAGTTGCTTGAGCTCGGGTTTAGGAGGCTTATCTTCTTCCTGAGGAATTTTCAGAATTTCTTTTATTTCCTTTAGTTCCACCAGATCAGGCTGAACATCTTTAAGGATGTCCTCTAGCCCTGATTCGAGACTTTCAGTCATATTGACCTCCTCCACCAAAGAGTCAATAATATCAGTGCTCATGCAGTCATTTGATGTGTCTGTATGCTGCATAGCTTTGACAACATTCAACTTGAACTCATCCTCATTGACTCTCAGGGTTAATTCCCCTTTTTGGACGTCAATGAAGGTTCGTCCAGTTGCTAGGAAAGGTCTTCCTAGAATGAGAGTTGCACTCTTGTACTCCTCCATTTCCAGCACTACAAAGTCAGTGGGAAAGGCAAATGGTCCCACCTTGACAATCATATCCTCAATTATGCCTGATGTATATTTAATGGAGCCATCAGCAAGTTAGAGGCATATTCGGGTTGGTTTGACTTCTTCAGTCAAGCCAAGCTTTCTGATAGTGGAGGCAGGTATTAGGTTGATACTTGCCCCAAGATCACATAGAGCTTTCTTGGTACAAGTACCCTCTAATGTGCATGGTATCATAAAGCTTCCAGGGTCCTTAAGCTTCTCTGGTAAGCTCTTTAATATGATTGCACTGCATTCTTCAATGAGAAAAACTTTTTCAATTTCTCTCCAATCCTTCTTATGACTTAAGATCTCTTTCATGAACTTAGCATAAGAGGGTATTTGCTCAAGTGCCTCTGCAAATAGAATCTTTATTTCAAGAGTCCTGAGATAGTCTGCAAAGCGAGCAAATTGTTTATCCTGTTCCGCTTGGTGGAGTTTCTGAGGATAAGGCATCTTGGCTTTATACTCTTCAACCTTAGTTGCCGCAGGTTTATTTCCTACAGAAGTGGTTGGAGAAGCCTGCTTAAGGGGGTTGTTATCAGCACTTGCAAGTGTCTGACCCCTTTGTGGCATTTGAACGCCAGGATTGGGTGCTTTTTGGGCGTTTAACGCCAGATTGCAACCCTTTTCTGGCGTTTGAACGCCAGAATTGGCTACCCATTGGGCGTTTAACGCCGCTTTCTTACCCTTTTCTGGCGTTTGAACGCCAGAATCATTCCTCTCTGGGCTCTTACTGTCCTCAGAGGGATTTTGGGTAGTTGGTGGGTCATCCTCTGTCAGTTGTTCCTTTCTTAGCTTTCTACTGCTTTGAGTTGATACATTCAATGTTTTCCCACTCCTTAATTTAACAGCTTAGCATTCTTCTGTTATCTGTATAGATAGTTGCTGTCTTATCTGATTCAATTGTGCTTCTATATTCTTGTTAGCAATTTTAGTTTCTTGGAGCATCTCTTTAAATTCTGCTAACTGTTTTGTCATCATGAGTAATTGCTGATTAAGCTCAACCATCTGTTCTTGAGGGTTAGGATCAGTAGTTACTGCCATAGCTTCTTCTTTTATAGAGGGCTCACTGCTTGAGTGTAAATGTTGATTTCTAGCAACCGTATCTATGAGCTCTTGAGCCTCTTCAATCGTCTTCCTCATGTGTATAGATCCACCAGCTGAGTGGTCTAAAGACATCTGAGCTTTTTCTGTAAGCCCATAATAGAAGATGTCTAACTGTACCCACTCTGAAAATATTTCAAAGGGGCATTTCCTTAGCATACCTCTATACCTCTCCCAGGCATTATAAAGGGATTCATTATCCTCTTGTTTAAAGCCTTGGATGTCCAGCCTTAGCTGTGTCATCCTTTTTGGAGGGTAAAATTGATTCAGATGGGAGGTATACAGATGCTACTCCCATATGCAGCTGTAATGGGGTTAGCATATGACCCCAGAGTCCTTCTAGACTGCTCACTTCCACTTAGGTCCATGATGGAGAAAGGGAGATGATGCCGATATTATTTTATTTTTATTTTTTTATTTTTTTTTTAGGAATGACCGAAAATAATAAAATAAAATAGAAAAGAAAATAAAATAAAATTTCGAAAACTAAAAGAAAATAAAATAAAATTTCGAAAACTAAAAGAAAATAAAATCAAAACAAATTGAAAACTAAATTAATTAATTAATTAATTAAAAAGATATGATTGAAAATTATTTTGAAAAAGATATGATTGAGAAGATATGATTGCAGAAATTAAAAAGATTTGATTTTTGAAAAAGATTTGAAAAGATCAATTTTTGAAATTAGAATTTTGACTTGACTAAAAAAAAAAGATATGATTTTGAAAATCTTTGACTAATTTAATGCAAAATTTCGAAAATTATGAGTAAAATAAGGAAAGGATATTTTTTATTTTTAAATTTTTAATGAGGAAAGAGAAAAACAACAAAACGACACTAAACTTAGAAATTTTAGATCAAAACAAAGAGAACAAACAAGAAAACTTTGAATGTCACCAAGAACACTTTGAAGTTCAAGATGAACACCAAGAACAAGTTTTTTTTTTAATTTTTAAGTAAATAGAAGCACAAAAGACACCAAACTTAAAATTTTAAGAAAATCCAACACAAATTTTCAAAAAATTAAAGGAAAACCCAAAGAAGACACCAAACTTAGAAATTTTTAAAGATCAAGAAAGGACTAGAAACATGCGAATTCGAAAAATTAAAAGAAAATAAAAGCATGCAATTGACACTAAACTTAAAATATGAAACTAGACTCAAATAAAAGACTCTAAACCAACAAAAATAAAACAGTCCTAATCTAAGCAACAAGATACACCGTCAGTTGTCCAAACTCGAACAATCCCCGGCAACGGCGCCAAAAACTTGGTGCACGAAATTGCAATCACACTTTTGCAATTCCGCACAACTAACCATCAAGTGCACTGGGTCGTCCAAGTAATACCTTACGTGAGTAAGGGTCGATCCCACGGAGATTGTTGGCTTGAAGCAAGCTATGGTTATCTTGTAGCTCTTAGTCAGGATATCAATAATTCTCAGGTTTAATTGTGAAAAGTAAAAGAACATGAAATAAATACTTGTTTTGCAGTAATGGAGAACATGAAATAATACTTGTTTATTCTGAATCTCTGCTTTCCCACTGTCTTCTTCTTCATGCACGCAAGGCTCCTTCCATGGCAAGCTGTATGTAGGGTTTCACCATTGTCAATGGCTACCTCCCATCCTCTCAGTGAAAATGTTCAACGCGCTCTGTCACAGCATGGCTAATCATCTGTCGGTTCTCAATCATGTTGGAATAGAATCCAGTGATTCTCTTGCGTCTGTCACTAACGCCCAGCCCTCAGGAGTTTAAAGCTCGTCATAGTCATTCAATCCTTGAATCCTACTCAGAATACCACAGACAAGGTTTAGACCTTCCGGATTCTCTTGAATGCCGCCATCAATTCTAGCTTATACCACGAAGATTCTGATTAAGGAATCCAAGAGATATTCACTCAATCTAAAGTAGAACGGAGGTGGTTGTCAGGCACACGTTCAAAGGTGAGAATGATGATGAGTGTCATGGATCATCACATTCATCAAGTTGAGGAATAAGTGATATCTTAGAATAGAAGCAAGCGTGATTGAATGAAAAACAGTGGATCCTATTTATAGTGAACTAGTAACCTAGGATATACAGAAATGAGTAAATGACGTAAAAATCCACTTCCGGGGTCCACTTGTGTGTGCTTGGGCTGAGCATTGAAGCTTTCATGTGTAGAGACTTTTTCTGGAGTTAAACGCCAGCTTTTGTGCCAATTTGGGCGTTTAACTCCAATTTTTGTGCCAGTTCCGGCGTTAAACGCCGGGAATTCTGAAGCTGATTTGCAACGCCGGTTTGGGCCATCAAATCTCGAGCAAAGTATGGACTATTATATATTGCTGGAAAGCCCAGGATGTCTACCTTCCAACGCAGTTGAGAGCGCGCTAATTGGACTTTTGTAGCTCCAGAAAATTCACTTCAAGTGCAGGGAGGTCAGAATCCAACATCATTTGCAGTCCTTTTTCAGCCTCTGAATCAGATTTTTGCTCAGGTCCCTCAATTTCAGCCAGAAATTATCTGAAATCATAGAAAAACACACAAACTCATCGTAAAGCCCAGAAAAGTGAATTTTAAATAAAAACTAATAAAAATATACTAAAAACTAACTAAAATGTACTAAAAACATACTAAAAACAGTGCCAAAAAGCGTATAAATTATCCGCTCATCATGTAGGCAAGGGTTGGTGGAGCCCTCGTTTGTACAACTGCCCTTGTATGTTCACATACTTGGGGGCTTCCCTCCTAGTTGCTTGTGCTTCTTTTTTGTCTGGGGGTGTTTTGTCGTGTTCCAGGTATCAGAAGATGGGGTCTATCCAAGAAGGGGACTTGGGGTCTGGGTTGCACATAGGATGGCTGCTGGTTCCGTTGCCAGCCCTTGGAATAGAGATCTATTTCCTGTTTCAGGTTTGGTGCTTGCTAGCTTGGAGAGAAGATCTGCTCGGGCGTTCCTTTCCCTGGAGATATGCTGGACTACGACTTCCTCGAAACTCTTGCATAATTCTTTTACCCTTTCTAGATACTTTTGCAGTAGTATGTCCCTGGCCTAGTAGTTACCATTTATTTGGGATGTGACGATCTAGGAGTCACTACTAACTTCTATTCTCGATGCTCCGACTTCTTTAGCTAGGATTAGCCCTCTTATTAGTGCCTCGTATTCTGCTTGGTTGTTTGAGACTGGGAAATCGAACCTGATTGACTGCTCATAAGCTACCCCTACCGAGCTCTCGAGGATGATCTCGGTCCCTCCGAATGTTTGGTTGGATGCTCCGTCAACGTGGAGCTTCCACCGTGTGTTCGGTATCTCGGGTGCTTCTTCTGCCACTTCTACCAAGAAATCTGCCATTGCCTGGGCTTTGATTGCCTGTCTGGGCTCATACTGCAAGTCATATTGGGACAGTTCTACTGCCCATGCCATCATTCTCCCCGCGAGGTTGGGTTTCTGGAGGACTCGCCGAATCACCTGGTCAGTTCTTAGGATGATCTTATGCCCTTGGAAGTATTGTTTGAGCCTTCTCGACGAGGTTAACAGGGCATAGGCCAATTTTTCTAGCTTGGAATATTTTAACTCGGCACCTTGGAGCACTTTGCTGATGAAGTATACTGGGCTCTGAGTCTTGTCTTCTTCTCGGACAAGGACTGCCGCCATGGCCTGTGTGGTCACTGCCAGGTACAGGTAGAGGGGTTCTCCTTCTTTGGGTTTGCTGAGCACGGGTGGTTCTGAGAGTACCTTTTTGAAATGGTTGAATGCTTCTTCGCATGCCGGGGTCCATTCGAAAGCGATTCCTTTCTTCATTAGGTTAAAAAATGGGAGGACCTTCTCAGCCGAGGCTCCGAGAAATTGGGATAGAGCCGTGAGCTTCCCGGTTAGTCGCTGCACGTCTTTGACGCACCCTGGGTTTGTCATTTTGAGGACGGCTTTGCACTTGTCTGGGTTAGCCTCTACCCCCTTTGCATTATCATGAATCCTAGAATTTTCCCGGCCTCCATGGCAAACGCACACTTGAGTGGATTGAGCCTCATGTTGAATTTCCTTAGTGCTTTGAAGACAGTTTGGAGGTCATCTATAAGGCTGCTTGATTTTTCCGTTTTTACTAGGATGTCGTCGATGTAAACCTCTACCGTTTTGCCGATGAAGTCATGGAAAACCTTGCTCATCAGTCTTTGGTAGGTGGCCCCTGCATTCTTTAATCCAAATGACATTACTTTGTAGCAATAAGTGCCTCCTGTTGTTATGAACGTTGTCTTTTCCTGATCAGGTCGGTGCATCGGGATCTGATTATAGCCGGAGCATGAAGCTGAGGAAACGATATTCTTTTGCCGAGTCTACTATAGCGTTGATGTTGGGGAGGGGAAAAGAGTCTTTGGGACATGCCTTGTTCAAGTCAGAGTAGTCGACACACATTCTCCATTATCCACTAGCTTTTTTTACTAGGACGACATTGGATAGCCATGTCGAGTATTCGAGCTCTCTGATGAACCCTGCTTCAATTAGCCCAGCTGTTTATTTGGCGACCTCATTGGCCCTTTCTTGGAACATTTTTCTTCGCCGTTGTGCTACTGGTTTTGCGTCTGGTTTAACGGCTAGTCGGTGGGATATGACCTCGGGATCCAAGCCCGGCATGTCTGATGGCGTCCATGCGAAGAGGTCGCCATTTGCCCTTATAACTTCCATAAGGGGGCCTTTGACTTCATGGGGAAATTTTTGTTTATGAAGGTAAACTGTCCTGCCGACTTCCCTATCTGGAACTTCTCCATGTCCCCTTTTGGCTCTGGCCTTGGCTTGTCTTCCATCCTTACATCTAGATCGGCCAAGAACACGCCGGCCGCCTTCTTGAATTCCTTCCTTAGGGAGAGACTGGCCTTATCGCATGGGACCGCTGATGTATGAGCATCTTTCTTATCTTTTTCTAATGAATTTGCATTTAAATTGTTGAGTTTAATCAAGAATTAATTATCTTTTAGCCACTATGGATGCTACTTTGAGTTTCGTGCAATTTTGTTTATTTTAGGTAGCATTGGCTGGATTTGATGGAAAGGAAGCTTGCACAAATGGAAGGAGCACAAGAATTAAAGGAGATGATCAGCAAGAAGCGACGCATGCGCGTACCTAACGCGTGCGGGTGATTTGGAGATTTGTGCAGCGACGCGTGCGCGTACCTGACGCGTACGCATGACATGTGCCACGTGCAGAAAATATAGAAAATGCTGGGGGCGATTTCTGGGCCCCATTTTGGCACTCAAGTAAGGCGCAGCTCTCTGCCAAGTTAGGCATGGATCCAGTGAAGCCAAGTGATCCCCACGTTACAAGGCGCGGATTATTTAATTAATTCTAATTTAAATTTAAATTTTAAATTAGGAAAAGATATTATTTCAATTTTAGAAATTAGATTTTAAATTAATTAGGATTAGATATAAAAGATAATATTATTCTACTCCAAAGGTGGGGATTCGATTCCACCACATTCTGCACTTTTACAGTTTACCTGAATCCTTATTTTCTCTCCTAACCATGAGCAATTAAACCTCTGCTATTAAGGTTAGGAACTCTGTCTATTGTATGGATTGATACTATTATTTTTCTATTTTAATTCATGTTTTTATTTATATTTCAAGAATTATTTTCGTTCTCTATCTTATGAATTTGGATGGAACGGAAGTATGACCTTCTTTCTAATTGAGTTCTTGTATAACTTGGAAAACTCTTTACTTGAACAACAGCTTGAAAATATATTCTTCTAAATTCTAATTATCTGGACTTAACGGGATACGTGACATATAATCCTCTTATATTTGGATAATTAGGATTTTTGTGGCATAATAACTAGAATTGAACTTCACGCTCTAATTGGAATTAATTGACCAAGAAATTAGCGGTTGATGAATTTTAGAGGATACTAGAAAGGTCTAAGAAATTAGGGTCTAGTCACATATAGTTTGCCATGAATTAAATCTTGCATGGTTAAAATAAATTAATAAGAAAAGTCAATCTGGAAAATAGATAACTCTGAAGCCTTAACTAGCTTCTCAATATTATTTTCACCTCAATTTACTGCTTGCTTTCTGATTCTCTAGATTATTGTTTAATGTTTTTGAACACTCAAACACTATTTTCTGTTTGTCTGACTAAGCTAATCACTCAATTATTGTTGCTTGATCCATCAATCCTCGTGGTATCGACCCTCACTCACCTGAGGTATTACTTGGTACGACCCGGTGCACTTGCCGGTTAGTTTGTGGTTAGAAATTCCGCACCAACCGCCGCTTCCAAGTATCCCCTAACGAAGCCGACCGTTCCTTTGTCTATCACGAACTTCAATGTTAGGAATTTGGTACATATCACAGCTGAAAATTCATTGATGGCTTTCCTTCCTAAAATGATGTTGTAGGCCGTGGATTCTTTGAGGACTACAAAGTCCGCCATTACTGACCTCCTAGCGTCACCAGCTCCGAGGCAAATTGGGAGTGAGATCGTCCTGTCTGACTTTATGTAGTTGTCGCCTAGCCCCATGACATCGTGTTGGTGAGTCTTAAGGTCGGACTCCCTGAGTCCCATAGCATCAAACACGTTCCTGAATAGGATGTTGGAGTCAGCTCTAGTACCGACGAGAATTCGCCTGACTAACCCGGTTCCAACCATTGCCGTGATCACCATGGGAGGGTTCTTAGGGAGGTCGTGAAACCACTGGTCTTTTGGGCCAAAGGATATCATGGGAGGTCCTCCGTTTGGGGTGACGGGACCTCCTGTTGAAATAGAGAGAATCCGGGTATCCTTCTTTGCTGCTGACTTAGATTGGGGGGTATCGCGTCCGACCATGACGTTAACCACAAAAGTTGGGGGATTGTTAGTGGCCTCTGTGGTTTCTTGTCTCGCTTTGACGGTCCTGCTTTGATCTTCTTCTGAGCGCTCCCGTTCTCATCTTCTTGGATCTCAGATAAGTCGGGAGAACTCATTCAACTTTCCTTTCCAGATGGTCTGTTCTAAGGCATCTTTGAGGTCGAAACAGTCTTAGGTCTTGTGCCCGAAACCCTTGTGATAGTCGCAGTAAAGGCTTTTGTTGCCTCCCATTCTCTCTTTCAACGGCCTAGGTCTGGATAGGATTTCTTTGTCCGCGATTTGCTGGTAAACTTCCACTGTGGGTGTCGTGAGTGGCGTGTAGTTTGTGAACCTTCCCACCCGTGGAGGTTGTTTGTGCTGTTTGGCTAGGGTTCCGTCCCTAGGGGCCTCCATGTATCTATCGACCTGGGTAACCTGTTGAGCTGAAGGGTTAGGGAGCTGCCACTTATTTGCTGCTACAATGTGACTTACATCCTCATCCTTGATGTATACCTTGGCCACGCTTTGAATCTCCTGTATAGTCCACACAAGCTTAGTTGTGAGGTGCTTCCTAAAGTCCTCATTTAGCAGGCCATTAGTTAGGCAAAGACTAGCGACTGAGTCCGTGAGGTCGTCAATTTCCAAGCATTCGTCGTTCAACCTGTCCAGAAACTTTCTAGTCGGTTCCCCAGATTTCTGGGTGACCCCTAGCAAGTTAATCAGGTATTTTGCCTTGGCTATGCGTGTTGTGAACCGAGCCAGAAAGCTTTGGGAGATGTCTGCGAAGGTCGTAATGGACCCTTGTGGGAGGGCGTTGAACCATCAGATCGCTGGGCCGGCCAGCGTCACAGGGAATACTCGGCATCTGACCGCGTCGCCTACTCCTTCCAAGTTCATTCTTGCTTCGAAAGCTGTGAGGTGCTCCTGGGGATCCTTGGTCCCGTCGTACCTCATGTCCGTTGGCTTGTCAAAATTCTTTGGATGCCGGACCTTGAGGATCGAGCGGTGGAAAGGGGTGGCTCCCATGATTAAGGGTTCTTGTTGTTTCTTGGCTTTCCCTCTTTGGGATTCCCCGCAGCCCTCGGACCTGCCTTGGTGAGGTCGAGAGGTCGCCTGCGTGTGTGCCTCGTCAAGCTTTGTTGATCTCCTTTCTCGGCTCTCTAGTCTTCAAGAAGGAAAGCGGGTGCGGGTGCAAGATTGGCTGGCGTTGCCGCGGGAGTGGCTGACGTCTCTGTGGGATCGACTCCTCACTGCCAGCTCCTGTTCTAGGTTTTGTACTCTGTGTCTGAGTTCCTGCATGATCATGGCGCTATCGGCTCCTGTCCCCCTGAAGGGACGCCTTTCGGGGGTTTTGGTGTAAATCTGTTGGTTAGGTTGAACGGAGGACCGTGGGTGTTTGACGGTACGAGTCATTGAAGTCACCCTACTCAGGCGAGGCGAGTCCCTCCTCCTTCGCAAAGCTCCTCCGACGTGGGAAGTCACTCCATGTCTACAAGGTTCCCACAGACGGTGCCAATGTTTGGTACCTGGCGATCTCAAGTACTCGACGGGTTGGGTAGTGATGAGAAGGTAAGTGGCTGAGACCCTGAGCTGACGTGGAAGAAAGACCAAGGTGTGAGTTGGAGACGCCAGAGGTGGTGTGACAGGGGTGGCCACCTGCAAGGACACTCCAACAATCAAGTCAGTGTCCGTATGAGTTGGCAACTCAATTAGGTAAAATGATGTGTACCTTGGGAAGAATGCTGACCTCTCCTCTTATATACTGTGCTAGGCGGGCCCAAAGATGACTTAGCCCATTGGCCGGAGTGCTTGTGAGCTGCCCCCGTCCAGGTGGGAGCATCAGGTCATTTCGGACATCGGGTCAGTGCTTTGGGCGTTACCCCGAGGAGGCCGACCCGATCAATTTGCTAGACATGGTGCGCTGGGTAGTGTCAATGGTGAAAGTCAGACGTCACCCGAGTCGGGTACCAATAACCGACCCGTTGGATTTCCCTTGTGGGGAATAGTTTGGGGCCTGGGTCAGGGGTGGTGTCGCGACCCGTTGGCTATATGGGCTAGACTTGTGATGGTCTGTAACAGAGACCAAATAGAATAACTTTAGTTTCGGTAGCTAGTTCGATTGTTAAACTTTTATATAGCGACTAATTTTGTGACCAAATAGAATGATTTTGTTGTTGCTCGTTATTATTGGCCGTTATTCCAAAAACTTTTTTTTGTAGCGATTGGTCTCTTCATAATAATTATTTTAAAATTATTTTGCAAAAAGTTTCTTAGTGAAACTAATGTGAAAGATATCAAATTAAAGTCATCCAATCCTTTTTTGAACTAGTATATTAATAGATATTATCATGCCTATTAATTTACTAT
This sequence comes from Arachis duranensis, assembly GCF_000817695.3. Taxonomy (NCBI): domain Eukaryota; kingdom Viridiplantae; phylum Streptophyta; class Magnoliopsida; order Fabales; family Fabaceae; genus Arachis; species Arachis duranensis. The sequence continues at coordinate 15,671,210 of NC_029775.3, forward strand.
TTTATTTGTTAAATGTGTAAAAACAACAAAAATTAAATTAGTTGAGATAGCAAGTGGTTTATAGTTTAACTAAAAAATTTTGGGTTGAAATTATAGAAATAACATTTTTTTTATATTGTACACAACGAAAGAGTATTTTAAAGTAAAAAAAAAAAGTTGAACACTAACCTATTCTGGGGTGAATAACTTGGAGAGAAGTCGGTTTCTAACAAACGATACTAACCTATTGCCCTCAACACTGAGCTATAAGCTAAAAGGACCGAGCTCCTCGTCCAAAAGCGTATCACATTGTGGGAGAACAAACAAAGAGTAGAGTGTACCTGCAAAAGGCACTCCATACTTAAGTTAGTATTGTGTATTCGATGTCCTCTTGAGGGTATGATGTCTTACCTTTATAGCAGAATTGGTCATCAACAGTTATATTTTTTACCGTTATTGTTTTTGAAGAGCAATAATGTCGTATACAAACAGATGGCATATATAGCCGATGATGTTGAAATGATATGTAACGTTCTGGCCGAGTTATGACGCCTAAGGCCGATTTATAGCTTGCGTAATGGCCATACTATATCCCCTAAGCTTGGCCTGTTGTTGATAAAGCAGGTTGAGCTTATTGATGGCTAATTTTTAACTCGGTGATTGTGACAGATATGGAGCCCTCAGTTCAACATACTTTATCAATAAAAATTTAAGGCAACATGTATGTTAAATTAAATAAAAATTGAGTGTAATAAATGACATGTTTTGAAAAATTGTACTTGACCTTTGGAATTACCAAGGGAATCTGAGACGTTTGACGGTTGGGGCTTTTTGTTGGAACTGAAGCGGTTTTTGGGTTTGCATGTTTGAATTAATTTTGGAGTCCAGATAGGTGTCATAGATTTCATTTCTTTTTTTTTATCAAAACGTGCTAGAAAGGGGATTATGAGCAAAAGAGGTACGCCCTTTCTGCTGTTCTTTCTGTGTTTGTTTCTTTATTTCCTTTCATCTTTTTCTTTGAAAATGGGAAACGAAAAGTTATACAAGGATCAACCTCCAGCAGAGGATGGGTCGTATGAGTAGGTTAGTATAGTGATGATGTTAAGATACGAGCGTCGTTATTTGTTGATAGTGACAGTGTGGGTGAGATAGACATACGTAAGGTTGTGAAGAGGGATTCTAGTACTCGAGTCAAGTTGTTGGCATATTCTAGGTTGGATCGAGTTTTTCACAGGAGGGATGATTTCAGGTTTTTCTTCATGCATAGTTGTGTGTAAAATTCCCATTTACTGATTTTGAATGCGTCGTTCTTAAACAACTGAACTGTGCACCGTCATAGCTTCATTTGAACGGATGGGCCTTCTTATGGTGTTTTGAAATCCTGCTTGAGTTTTTGGAGTTTACACCCTGTTTGGAACTGTTCTTTTCGTTGTTTTAAGCAAAAAGGGTTTGGAAAAAGGGTTGGGTGAATCTGAATAGTACCCCTGATTTTTTGTATTTAAATTGTATAAGTCTTCTTTCAAAGACTTCAAAAAAATGTTTTTGAAGATAAAAAGTGTGGAGGATTGTTTCCCCTTCTATTTGGATAAAAATCTTGGTAAAAAATTTTCTTTGTTTTGGTCTTCTCAACCTCAGCACAACCTTGGTCCTGAATCTCTAAGTGCAGAAAATGAGTGTGTCATTGAGTTTTTAGTAGAACCTGTGAAAGAAACGGGTTTGATATCAGTATTTGACTTACTTCCTTGGGAGGCTAATAAGCAATCTGTGATTGAATATTTTGGTAAGTTTTTGTTTGAAATTGTGTTTTCGTAAAGGACTAACTTTGAAATCTGAGAATTTTGCTGTATATTTTGTAAACAGGGAAAGTACCCAGGGGTGTCTGCCTCAACCCTGAGGGCTCATTTCAAAAGTAAGAACTTAGAAAAAAAAAGGCTTCATCGTCTAATCCTGATAAAGGCGGAGTTGATGGCAAGGTGAATCAGCCTCAGCAAGGACAAAGGAAAGTTATTCTAAAGAAGAGGAAATCCGATGTGGTTGATCTGGACGGCTCTAACGGTGTTTCTGAGAGAGGGAGAGAGATATCTCTTGAGGAGCTTACAGCGTTTATGGATAACCAAAAGAGATTACACGGCTTTGCTGAGGAAGTCGATGGCTCTTCACTTTAGGGTAAATAGTTTCCATATATGATCGTTGTTGACAAGGTTGGGCAATTGTCAATGGATAAGGTTTTGGCTGAAGAGGTTGGGGATGTAGTGATCGACCAGTTCATGCAGGTATTTGATTTGTGATTTTCTGTGTATATTTGGCTGCTATTTTTATTATTCTTGTTTGATAATATTAGGTGGTCGGTTTGTGGCTTGGAGATTTGGGTCGTAGTCGAGAAATTAGGCACAAGAAGTATCTGGGGCTTTCTGAGGAGTTGACTAAGCTTTGCGAGAAGTTAAAAGCAAACAAAAATTTGGTTGCCGAGCTCGAGGAAAAATTGGCCGAAAAAGATAAGGAATTGAAGATTGTAAAGGATAAATATGAGAAAGAATCTGAGTTATTGAAGAAAAGGGATGCCGACCTTTGGAATATGCAGGAGCAAATGATAGAGGTTACTATGAGATAAAAAACTTGGAGAAACGAAAGCAATCCGACATCCTGGATGCTTTTGTGGAAGGTTTCAGGCGTGTTGTTTTGCAGGCAAAGTTTTTATTGCCAGATCAAGATATGTCTCAAATGGACCCTGGGAAGATAGTTCATAACGGAGTTTTAGTTAAAGATGAAGAGGCTGCGGAAGAAGGATATGATAATTTAAATCGTGATATATGACTCTGTAGTAGTTTTTCTATTTTGTCATCCATGTAGAATGTTTGACATTTCGCCAGGTTTAGTACTGGCATTTATATGACTATTGATATGTATTTTGTTTGTTCAATATTTGAACTTGTTTTGTGATATTGTCCATAAAGAACAATGAATTTGATGTTCTCTATTTCATTAGTTTGATTGTATGTATGTAGTTGATAGCTGTTGTTTGCTAACAGTAAGAGATCGGTGCTCACAAAGTTTTACAAGTGGGTTAGTTTGAAATTTGTGTTTGTGATACTTGATTGAATAGGAGTTTGTGACAAGAAATTTTGTCGTAGTTTTTGGAGTGGTATATATCGGAGAGGTAATGATCGGCTAAGAAAACTGAAATACATAGTATTATTATATGAACCTTTTGTTGTACAAAGGTGCAGGTAGGTTGGCCTCATTAAAACATCTCCGAGTTAAACCCATTTCAGGAAAAATCTTGTGAATAGGAAAAATAGTACCTGCCTGACCCTGACTTGTTAACTATAATAGAGTGTTAAAGAAGAAATGTTCCATGTACTAGGTATAGGTGTACCATCAAGTGTTTGCAGACGATAGGCCCCATTCTCGACTACTTCAATAACTTGGAAAGGACCCTCCCAGTTGGTCGCCAATTTTCCATGGCTAGGCGGTCTTCGTGCTTGTTCGGTTCTTCTTAGGACCATGTCATTTGGTTGAAAAGACCTGGGGTTGAGCCGTTTGTTGTAACGCCGAGCTATGTGTTATTGCATAGCTCGGTGTTTTACTTCTGCTAATGATCGAGTTTCTTCGATGGTGTCTAGTTCATGTTGCCGAGGTGTTGGTAGTGTGCTACGATCGGCAAATTATGCTCGGAGTGATGTTTGGGAGATTTTGACAGGTAACATTGCTTCCGAGCCATACACTAATCGGAAAGGTGTTTCCTTTATCGTTGAGTGGATGGTGGTGTTGTATCCCCATATCACCTCTGGTATTAACTTGGCCCACAGACCTTTGGCATCATTAAGTTTCTTCCTTAAAGCATGCAGATGACTTTGTTGGTGGCCTCGACTAAGCCATTTGTCTATGGATGTTCCATAGATGTAAAATAGTGTCTGATCTTCAGGTCCTGCAAAAAGGTCTTAAATTTTTTATCGACAAACTAGCGACCATTTTCAGTGATGATGTGTTGGGGTATGCCGAATCTGCAGATAATGCCTTTCCAAACAAAAGATATCATTTGCTGTGATGTTATTCTTGCAAGGGGATGTGCTTCTATCCATTTCAAAAAATACT
>NC_029775.3:15675328-15682976 GCF_000817695.3 Arachis duranensis
ACTAACCTCGGAATAATGAAGGACCTCGGCTGGGAGGTGTGTAATTGGAATGTGTGTTTGGAAGTTGTCGCAACTTTTTACTTTTGTTTTACAGTCTTATTGTAATGTTTCCCAAAAGAAACCCGCCCGAAGTATTTTTGATGATAGACTTTGTTCTCTGACGTGTGTACCACAAATGTCTTCGTGTGCCTCGGCGACTGCAAGCTCAGACTTTGACCTGGAAAGACATTTAACCAAGGGACGAGAAAAACCTCGTTTGTACAAAGAATTGTTATACATAGTGTAAAAAGATGCTTGGCGGCTAAAGCGCCAAATATTGTCAATATTGTCTGGAATAAGTTCGGTCTGTAGATACTGTATGTAAGGCGTCCTCCAATCTATATCTTGTGTAACACTTAAAACATTGGTTAGATCAATGCTTGGTTGTAAGAGTGTAGATTGATATAAGGTCGAAGTCGGTGTCTGGGTGCTGGCGAGCTTTGATAATATATTAGCTCGGTTGTTGTGTTCACGAGGTATATGAATAATTTCAAATTTGAAAAAACTAGAAATTAGTTTTTTGACAATTTCCAAATATTTTGCTAATAGTGGGTCCTTTACTTGAAAAAGATTATTTACCTGCTGGACAACAAGTAGAGAATCACAGTATACCAGTGAATCCGAGATTTTAAAGTCGGTAGTAAGTCTTAAGCCGGCAATTAGGGCTTCATATTCTGTCTGATTGTTGTTTGCCTTAAAAGAAAAATATAAGGATTGTTCTAGAACAAAACCATTGCCATCTTCAAGTAAAACTCCGGCGCCACACCCTTGAGGGTTTGACGCTCCATCAACATATAAGATTCACTGTAGAGTGTTCGTCATCGTGCTTGGGATGGTGAACTCTGCTACGAAATCTGCAAAGTACTTAGACTTGATTGAGCTTCGACTTTGGTATCGGATATCAAACTCAGAGAGTTAAACTGACCATTTTACCAATCGCCCTACTTATTCAGGTTTTTGCAGTATTTGTCTCAAGGGATGATCATTCTGCACATGAATGACGTGGCTCTGAAAATAAGGTCAGAGACGATGAGCTGAGAAGACTAAACCCAGGGCGAGCTTTTCAATGTTAGGGTAACGAAGCTCGGTATTTTGTAAAGACTTGCTGATGAAATAAATTGGCTGTTGCTGCTTGTTTCTTTTGTAACAAGAACAGAGCTTATTGCCGAGTCAGTGACAGATAAATATAGATAAAGTGCTTCTCCTTGAAGGGGTTTTTGTAAAATAGGAGGTTTCGAGAGAGTGGTCTTTATGTTAGTGAAAGCATCTTCATACTCGTCAGTCCAATTAAAGTTCTTTTTCTTTTTTAGTGTTTGGAAAAAGCAAAAAGATTTAGATGCTAAACAAGGCAGAAATCTAGATAGTGCAGCAAGTCTCCTTGTTAATTGTTGGAGTTCTTTGACTATTTGTGGGCCTGTCATCTCTAGTATAGCTCGGCATTTTTTAGGATTTGCTTCGATTCCTCGATTATTTAGCATGAACCCGAGGAATTTGCCCCCTTGCACCCCGAAGGCGTATTTCTCGAGGTTAAGTCACATGTTGTACTGTCGTATCGACATAAATTTCTAGGTTCCTGCCGATTTGATTTGCGAACACCTTATCCATAAGGTATTGGTATGTTGCCCCTGCATTCTTAAGTCCAAATGGCATAACCTTACAACAGTAATTTTCATATTCAATGATAGAATAAGTTTTATATTGATCGGATGGATGCATTAGGATCTGGTTATAGGCATAATATGCATCCATAAAGCTTAATGTTTGGTAACTTGAAGCATTATCTACTAAACAATCAATAGATGGTAAAGGATAAGCATCTTTTGGATATGCTTTGTTGAGATTGGTGAAATCAACACACATGCACCATTTACCGTTGTGTTTTTTTACCATGACGACATTTGCCAACTATGTCATAAATCGGATCTCCTGAATGAAACCAGCAACGATAAGTTTTTTGGTTTCCTCCAAAGAGGCATGCTTCTTCTCGATCCTGAGGTTTCGCTTCTTCTGTGCTATAGGTCGAAAAGAGGGATCCAAGGCCAACTTGTGAGAAATAACTGATGGACTAATCCTAGGCATGTTGGCAGGTGTCCATGCGAATAGATCAGCATGTTGTTGTAAAAATTTATGAAATAATGCCTTTTCCTCCGGGCTTAGCGCGGTTCCCACATAAGTGAATTTGTTTGGGTTATCATTAAGATAAATCTTCTCCAGATCCTCTGTCGGAGTTGGTCTTTTGAGGATGTCAACCCTTGGGTCAACGTCGGCAAGGGATGGGAGTTTGGCAGAGCTGCAGATGCTATTTATTTGTGGAGCTGGAACTCGGCTGGTTCTTTTTAGGCTGATGTTGTAACATTGCCGAGCTTCACGGTTGTCACTGTGAATAGTTGCAATAAGGTCGTCTTGCACAAAAAACTTGACACAAAGATGAATTGTAGATACTATAGCACCAAACTTATTTAAAAAAAGGTCGGTCGAGTATTAGATTATATGGACTAAAGCAATCTACAATTAAAAATTGAACATTTAAGGTTTTTGATAAGGGCGGCTCACCGAGTGTGGTTTGTAACCACACGGATCCTAAAACATGAACTCGTTCACCTGAGAAGCCGACCAAGTATCAAGTTGAAGATTGGATTATGTTATTACTCAACTTCATTTTTTGGAATGTAGAGTAGAAAAGGACGTCGGCATTACTCCCTGGATCCAATAGTACTTTTCGTACCAAAAGGTCCCCTGGCTGGATGGAAATGACGACTGGGTCGTCTAGATTGGGAGTATTTGCATTGAAGTCTGAGGCCTAGAACGTCATATGTGGGAAATGGAATGGCATTTAGTCGCTCCTCGAACTGCCTTTTACCGATGGCATAGCTCGGTATGAGCGCTTCTTTGCCGAGCTTATTGCTTCTCTACCTGCAAAACCACAAGATATACAGTTAATGACCCCTCATGGTTGATCAAGGTGGCTGGAAGTCGTCCTGTCTTTGTCTCAAGAGTGTTGTCCTGCCGAGGTGTGGTCAGTAGAAAATGGGGTATGCCGTTGCATGTGGCCACTGATGTACTTGTCCAAATGACCTTGCCGAGCTAGTCGCTCTAGCAAGTCTTTGGCAATGACACACTTGTCAGTAGTGTGTCCATATTTCTGATGAAAAGTACAATATTTTGATTTGTCCACATTTTTTACTTCCAGATATGTGCCAACCTTCCGTGGAGGTTTTATCAGCTTAGAATTGAGGATTTCTTTGATGATGTCATCTCGTTTTGTATTGAACTGAGTGTAAGAATCATAACGAGGGGTTGGCTTAAAACTCTTTTTGCTATCCCAAGCTTTATCCTCGTCTTTATACTGAGGTTTTTCCACTTTCCGAACTTGTCGTAGTTCCTCGATGTCCATCTGACCTTTTGCTTTCTCGCGGAACTCAGCAAGAGTTTTTGGTTTAGCCACGGCTATCGCTTCTTGAAATTTGCTTGGTCGGAGTCCACTTTTGATGGTGTGGAGATGCACCTAGAGATGAAGGTCTGGTATGCTCATGGCCACTTTTGTGAAACGAGTAATGTAGTCTTTTAAACTTTCATTCTGGCCTTGTTTGATTGTGTTTAGATAGTTGGAGTCATGTAGGTAGATCCCAGATGCAGCAAAATGGTCCTCGAAAAGTTTAGCTAGTTCCTGAAAATGAGAAAGAGAATCTGCAGGTAAAGAACAAAACCAATCAAGTGCAGGACCGTCTAAATAAGATGAAAAACAATTATATAAGACGGAATCAGAAGCACCATTTACGATCATTATTGATTAGAATTTTTTGAGATATTTCTTCGGATCTCCTAACCCGTCGTAAGGGGTTAAGGTCGGTGCCAAGGTGAATCTCCTGGGTAGCTCGAAGTTCATAACATCGGCCGTGAATGGTCCTACAGAGTTGTCAGGTTTAGTATTTTCGTTCTCTGGCCGAGCTTTATCATTTTGTGGGGGTCGGGCTTCCTCGATTCGTGGAGGTCGATTTTCGTCATTTCGAGCAGTTTTAGAAACGTGTGTTAGATCAGATTGATGTTCTTCATCATCCGGTTGCTCGCGGCGATCATTATTGTTTTCAAGCCGAGCATTAGCTAACTCGGTGATCTGGTTTGTTCGTTGGTTTGCTTGTTGCAACTCCGTTACCATCCTGAGAAGTTCCGATGGTGTAGGGGGAGGTGCATCAGCCATGGACGAGTGTGGAAGTATTGAGGCCGATGAATAGGAAAAATGTTATATCTTCGGCCTCACGGTGGGTGCTAATTGTTCTGGGGTGAATAACCTGGAGATAAGTCGATTTTTGACAGTCGATACCGATCTATCGCCCTCAACACCGAGCTATAAGCTAAAAGGACCAAGCTCCTCATCCAAAAGCGTATTACGTTGTGGGAGAACAAATAAAGAGGAGAGTTTACCTGTAAAAAGTACTCCGATACTTAATTTAGTATTGTGTATTCGATGTCTTCTTGAGGGTATAATGTCTTACCTTTATACCAGAATTGGTCATCAACAATTATATTTTTTTCGTTATTATTATTGATGAGCAATAATGTTGTATAGAAACGGATGGCATATATAGTCGATGACGTTGAAATGATATGTAACGTTTTGGCCGAGTTATGACGCACAAAGCAAATTTATAGCTTGCGTAACAGTCATATCATAACCTATTTCATATTCTGTTGTGTAAATATATTTAAAAATAATAAAAATTGAATTAGTTAAGATAGCAAGTAATTTATAACTTCTAAAAGATTTTTAGTTCAAATCTTAGAAATAACAATTTTTTATATATTATATATAACAAAGGATATTTTTAGGAAAAAAAATTAGATACCCACTTAACTCATATTCTCATCATATATACATGATATATGTATAGATATAGATCTACTATAGATCAATACATAAGATATCAAACTAAAGTCACCAAATCATATTGTTGAGATTTGGAGGGTTTAATACACATAATTTATTTCTAAAATCCCCTCTATCATATATATATATATATGATGAATTCATCTTATTAATTGTTTTAAACTCAGAATCTCTTAGATAGAATATCAAATATTAACCTATGTCATCACTACTATAATACGACTAGCACGTCATTGGACTTGCAGGGATTGTCCACCAAACAGTATTTTTATTGATTATTTTTTATATAACATAACACAAAAAATTATTATATATTTATTAAAATTTTGCAATGTAAAGGAGTATAACCTAACGGTTCAAATTCGATTTTCCATAATTAATAATCATTTTATAGATTTATTTTAAACTATTGTGAGAAGTAAATGTAAAGAAGACCAAAAATTAAATTATACTATCCCAAATAATTATTATTTTGGCTGATGCTAGCCAATTAAATGAAACAAATATGATATTCCCATATCAATTTGGTAAGGTACTAGGTCTCGACTTCTCGTCATAACCTATAGATTTGCATTAAAATAATTAATACGATCAAATGGAACAATAAAATATAGAAAAGATAAAGGGAGAGAGGGAGGGGGAGTTATTGAGAAACATTTTTATTTGTTTCTTCTTTTTTTTTCCCTTAAAAAATTAACTTAATTATTACTCTATTATCTCTTATTTCTTTGATTCTCAAATAATAACAACGAACATGCAAGTAGCTCTTTTTAAAAAAAAATGGGTTCCTTTCCATTTGAATGGCACAAGCCATAAAAGTAGATAGAGAATTCGTTGTTTCTGAATATGAACCGTTAATTTATATGTATGTATAGTAGCAGGGTCCCGCCATTGTTTTTTCATGACGAAAATGACGATGGTATATATTTGGTTCATGGACCTTCATTCTACTTTTCATTTTCAGCTGAAATTATTGAACTCAATTTGTCACTCATGGCTAGTGTTTTCAAAAAAAAAAATATCTCCACAAATTGACTTCCAGCAATTTGCATTCTTGTTCAGAACAATATAAATGTCATTCATATATTATTTCCGCAGTTTCTACAAATATAAATATTTTATTATCAAATAACAAATAATCATACAGAAAATGTGTATATGTATAGTGTGAACTTTAATTTTTCTTTTTTTAAATATATATAAATTTAAAATTCATAGATACATAGAGTGGGAGTGTTCTATAGAGACTTAATTATTTACGTATTTCTTTTTATTAATGTAAATTTTTCAAAAAATTTATTTTATAATTTGTATGACAAAAAATTTAAAATTTAATTTTTGTTAGATTTAAAAAAATTAGCATAAGGCTATAAAAAAATTATACAAAAATTTATATAAAATTAAAAAAAATTACATAAAAAATAATATTAAAAATATAATCATCCATATATTTCTTATATTTCTTCGGTTATTTTAAATTTTTGAAATGATTACGGTGTCTTGTATATTAGCAAATGGTCAAAGGAATAGCTTGATTTTCTTAAATACTTTTCATGACCTGTGTTTCTTTTAACATAAATATCTTTGGTAGATGAATTACCTTGGGACGTGATATATACACGTACATGTGATCTTCTCAATACATTGCATGTACGATATATATATATATATATATATAATAGTGTATATGTATTCTAACTCCATACTACATCTTTCACCTACTTTTATTTTATTTTATTTTCTTCTTTCTATATTTATTCAAAACAAAAGTACATAGATAGGCAATGAAGTAGAAACACATGCATGTATAAGAAAGAAAAAGTTTAAAGAGCCAATATTTTCAACTAATATGGTAATTTAAAGGAAAATAAAATTTATTTTAAAAATAAAATTTAAAATTTAAAATTTATATTTTGAAATAATCTACAATATTAATTGAAGACTGATCATAAATAAAAATATAGTATTAAAAAATGAAAAAAAATAAAAAAGAATAAAAGAATATCCGAGGAGTGAAATGTTAGCTAAATGATATTGGTTCTCTAGTATTGTGGATATAAAAAAAAGAGATCCAGTACTCCAAAGCCCTCCCTAGAATAGGAAGTACTCTACCTTAGCTTTTCTTATTTCATTATTATTATTATTATTATTATTATTATTATTTTAAAGCCCTCCCTAGAATAGGAAGTACTCTACCTTAGCTTTTCTTATTTTATTGTACTAGACGATGATGTGATTATTATTATTATTAATATAATTATTATTTACAGAAAAAATAAAATATTAAATATATTCAAATAAAAAAATTTGTCCATGGTAAGAAATCAAATAGAGTTCAAAATATATATTCTTTCTTTCATTTTTATTATTTTATCATCAACTATATAGTATTACACAAACAGTGATAAATAGCAGCAATTTTTAGGCCAAATGTCGACAATTTTTAATCGTCGCAAAATAGATAACGGAAGTTAGCCAACTACTTCAATATTGTGTGTCGCAAAACTATTAGCGGCGATTTTTGTAAACCGATAGAATAATGTTACAAAACGCATTTTATTGCAAATTTATTTTGCAACGGTTTGATATTGTTGCTATACTTTAAAATTGCTTATCATGTAGCGACGATTTTCAATTGCCAAAAGATGTTTAAACATTCAGTGTACTGCGATCATTTTATAACTGTTGCTAAAACTAAAACATAAATAACATATCTTCTTTTTG
>NC_029775.3:15683056-15695322 GCF_000817695.3 Arachis duranensis
GTGTAAACTAAAAAAAATACAGTTAGATAAATACTATAGACTTCTATAGTATTTGTTCCAATTGATTCAAATTCATAGTTTTTCTTGCATGCCATCAAATGAGATATCGTAAAAGATTTTTCATCGTCTGTTTCTTCATCTTTTCTTTTACTACCTTTGCATTTAATTCGACAATCATCTTCAGATATTTGTCTATTTGCATACTAGAGCTTGATTGTTGTAAAGTAGTACCAAAAAGTTGCGTAGGACATGGCCTAAAACCTACCCCACAAATTCGTCTTGGGTCCTCTTTTTCAAGGACTTATGCAAGCAAATCATTTTGATAAAGCTCCTTGGAGGATTCATCTAGGCTGTCGATATTCACAATCACTTCCTACGAACATACTAGATTTTCGTTATAATGATTTCAAATTTTTAGCAATATAAATTAAAAAAAGAGAAGACAATTTTAAAATAATATTTACACCAACATCATGTGTATCGTCATGAATATATGAGCCATCCTTTTTCATATGAACCATATTCTATATCTCTTCTCTACTAATGCGCTTTTTCCGTAATTGCTCCTGTAACAACATTGATATTGACAAAATCATATAACTAACAAATGAAGATCACAAAAATGAGAAAATATCTAAAATAAAATAAAAATTGATTACCTCTTAATCTTTTCATCTTGTCAATATTTTTGAATCCTCTGTTTGAGTGTATACACTTGTTTCAAATAGTTTAAAGTATTTTTCTACTCTTTTTCTATATGAAAAGACAAATACAAGGTGAACACTAGTTGAATTAATAAAGCTTAAGGAGTCTTTTACGAAGCCATATTTGGTTTAGGGAAAAGAAATATAAAATAAGGGTATTTAGGGAGAAAGTTTTGCAACTAACTCAATCAATTGAGCATCTTAAGCAGAAATTCAAAGGATTTAAAATCAAATAAAATGAAACATCAATTCATTATTTTGTTACTTGTGTGTCTTCTTTCAACTGATATTAAAGGAACAATATCCAATGATCTACATCTATTCATGATGGGTAAGAGTCAACAGTTTTTTCAAAAATTTTTATTTCATCATAAAACTACGATACAACTTACACCACAAAAAAGACGCTGAATACCGTCGGATTTAGCATCGCACATTAGCGTCGGCTTCATTGATGAATTTATGGACAGTTTTGATATAAAATTTGTCAAGTCAAATCATTATCGGTGGATTTTCGTTTTCAACGGTAATAATTGAAGACAAAATGAGAAAAATAGGCACAAAATGTAGCGTGGAATTTATCGGCAAATTTTTAAATCGGCAAACCCCATTAGTGGAATGCTACGTTTTGGTGACACGCAATGCATTACTGTCAGATTTATCCACGGGTAAATCTGGCGGTAACGAGTCCTCAAATTCGAAGCGCGAAACTCTCTCCTCCTTCATTTCGAATTCTCCTCTCTCTCTCTCTCTAACATCTCTTCTCCCACTCTCTCTCTAACCTTCTTCACTCTCCGCCACTCCGTCAGCCCCATCGCTGCCAACGCTTCTTGTCGTCGCCTCTTCTCTTTGCACTATCCCTTCTCTGCGATATCAAATTTGCTCAACCCGCGCCTTTGCTCCATGAAGAATCTGCACCACTTCTACTCTATGATGAGGAATCTGCACCGCCGGCGGCCACCTCCTCCATTGCAAGAAAGTTAGTCGTTTCTACCATTAGATTTAAAAAAAATGTTTGAATTTTGCTGTAAAATCATTTTTAATATATGTTTTAATTTTAAATTGATGAAAATTTTGTAAAATTAAAATTTAGAGTTTAAATTATGTTACTGTGAAATTGAGTTTAAGATTTGGAATTAATTACTGTGAAATTGGATTTAGGATTTGGATTTTGCTATGAAACTATTTTTAATATATGTTTTAATTTTAAATTGTTGAAATTTATGTGAAATTGGGATTTAGAGTTTAAATTATATAACTTTAAATTGGGTTTAGGGTTTGCAAAAATTGATTATTGTAAAATTGGGTTTATGATTTGGATTTTGCCGTAAAATTATTTTTAATATATGTTTTAATTTTAAATTGATCAAAATTTTTGTGAAATTGAGATTTAGAGTTTAAATTATGTTAATGTGAAATTCGGTTTAAGATTTGGAATTAAATATTGTAAAATTGGATTTAGGATTTGGATTTACTGTGAAATTATTTTTAATATATGTTTTAATTTTAAATTGATAAATTTTTTGTGAAATTGGGATTTAGAGTTTAAATTATGTTATTATGGAATTAAGTTTAGGGTTTGGAATTGATTACTGTGAAATTGGGTTTAGGGTTTGAATTTAACTATGAAATTGTTTTTACTATATATTTTAATTTCAAATTGATGAAATTTATGTGAAATTGAAATTTAGAGTTTAAATTATGTTACTAATATTGGATTTAGAATTTACAATTGGTTATTGTGAAATTGGGTTTATGGTTTGAATTTTGTTATTTTATAATTTTTTTACTTTATTAGCTTTCTTGTGCTCTAACTTTCATTCATCGTGTTGATGATTGAAATATTTTTTGTATAATTAGTACTTACTTTATTCTTATTATTGCTAATAATATTATTTCTATAATCTAGTTAAAATTTTGCACTATTTTTATATAGATTTGGTTATCATATGTTAATTTAGAATTTAGGATTAAGTTAATGTAGGATTAAGTTAATATATTCTATATGAAATATTGTGAATTTAGTTGAGTTTTAACTGATGTTGTGGATTGAGGTTTATTAGATTTGTGAAAACCGTAAAGTAGATATATATCCAATTTTAGGAGAGGTTATGTCAAAATTTTTTTGAAATGTTATAAATATTGAAGGATTTGTGTTGTATATATGCTGATTAGTATTAATAACATATTTTCTTTGAAAATATGATGACAGGTAGTAGAAGTAGAATGAGTGGATCTTGTGGTCATGGTAGAGGAAGGTTTTCACTGGATTCCCAGGAACTGCTCAATCATCGCCCTCTACCCCAACTAGCCCATTAACCCCTGTGACGTCACAGGCAGGTCTAGCGGAGCATCAGTTCATGATGGTCCCGAACCCGAACTATGTACCTCCTTTTGCTACGCCCCCTACAGCTGCATCGACAGAGTCCGCGGTGGGTGATTTTTCTAATGCATCCTAGTCAGATTCTCCTCCACCATCGTCCATGAAAGTATGAGGATTTGGCTTGATGGCATGTAGGCGTGAATACATACTATTTTAAATTCTTTTATCCACAATCTATTTTGAATGTATTAAGTTTTATGTGTTTGCTAATCTTAAGATTTTCATGTTGAGACTAGAGAACGATGGTTTCAGAAGTGGGGGGTAAGAACCCAATGTTGTTGAATTACTTTGTGCAGAAGAAGTTTATCTGGGATAATGAACATGATATCTTGATCAGGAAGATCTACGACCACCGGGTAGCTAAGCAACTTCAGTAGATGATACAGGACATTCGTCAGAGGCACGATCAGCTCATGATTTTGGCCCCGTTTAGATCTTAAGAAGGATATGGACGTCCATTTTAGTACTGATGAGGGGTAAAAAGTGTTGCTGTCTGACGAACAGAGCTAATAGGGATTTATCGAGGTCAACGAAGTATACTAGTGGGTCGACGATTTTCATGAAGATGAAAAGTAGGCTAGTATGTAGTTTATTTGTTAATCTTTGTTAATTATTATTTGAATTGATTGTTACTTAATTTATTTTATTAGTTGGTTTCAATATGTGTAGTCTAAGTCATCGGATCATGAAGCGACATTGGCGGAGACCTTCAAATATACCTATACATTAAAGGCCAACAAGGAGAGATTTGCTAATGAGCAGTCTATGGCTCATTAGTGAGTTTCAATTGATTCTAACTTGGAAATTTAGTCAGTTTAAAGTCAATTAACTGCCATCTTAATCACAACGTCTGTTACACAGGAGGATCACATGCAGAAATTAGAGGCCGCGACCTAGCAATCTTAGCGACTTAGTGGGGACGACCTTGCCAACTCCAACGCCTCCTTGATAGATCCTAATAAGATTTGGTGCGAGACCACCTTTGAGCCCTACAAGAATCGCGTCTTTGGGTTGGGGTCATTCTTCGCCAGCGGCTTTGCAGCTCCGAATTGGCGGCTTCATGTACATCTGCCTCTACCACCAGTCTTGTGAATCTCGAGAAAGTTGTTGACTTGAGGAAGAAAATGCAGAAGCTCACACAAGAGCTTTACCAACAAGCTCAACAGTTTGAGCAGAGGTACAACGAGTTTCTTTCACGTGTGGGAGGAGTCGTTGCCATCAGCTCAGACTTGACGGAAAAGCTATAGCGGCTAGAGCATTTGCGAGAGTAGATGGAGGTGTGCAATGAGCAGATGCGCACTGGAGGCAGCAGCACTGTTGGTACCAATTGCAACGCGGCTGGTGGGGCACCGACATTAGTACCTATTCCGCCGTCTTAGTAGGGGAAAGATGACGACGACGACGGTTACCGGGATCCATAGAGTTTAGGGGTTTAATTTATTTCATGTCTACTTCATTGTATTCTATTTTTTTGACTCTTATTATATTCAGATCATTGATATTTAATAAAATTATTAATTAATTTCTGGTAATTTTGAATTTCTGTTCTAATTTTGTAAACAAAAATTTTAATTTGACTACTAATTGTGGGTTAATTGTGGAAAAAAACACAACTACCATAGAATTTATCGTCGAAAAAATCCGACAGTAATTAGACGTCACAAAGCATAATATGGCGCCAAAGTTACCGTCGGACTAATTCAATGGTAATCATCATCTTAGTTTCGTCGTATTAATTGAAAAATCACCGCAAAATTTACTAATAATTAACGTCGGACGAAATAATTTATTGATAAAAATTTTTCGACACAGTTTATACAGTCAAATTCAATCTGATGGTAAATTAATTACCGGTGATAATTCTAACGGTATTCAACACATTTTTTGTAGTGTTAAATTTTATATCCTTCTAATTCTTTCTATCATCTGTATAATCCTCACTTGATTTTTTTTCTTGTCGTCCTCTTTAATTTATAATGAAAAATCCGCTATAAAATTTTCACATCGCTAGTAAATGAAACAATGAATAGGTGTAAAATTAAAATAATTTAAAATCGTTGAGCATAAAACTGAGACAATTTAAATAATATTAGAGATCGAATTAAAAATGTAATTATATTTTAATAAATAAATTACTGATCCTCTAAAACTTATGTAATTATATTTTAAGCGTCCGAAGACTGTTCTCTATTCGTAATGAAAGTTGTTACTCAATCCTAAGAATATTCGCTTATAATGGTATAGAAATTATAATATAAGAACAATTTTTTTTTTAATTAACAACTACATAAAATAATGATAAACAATACTTACAGAAAAAAATTGATGTAGTCAGTGGGTCAGGTTCATGCACCAAGATCAGAATCACGAATTTAATCCAAATTTTTGCTAAATCGGCACACTAATCATATCATAATAATATATAGTTTAATTAAATATGCACGACCCGAATGCATATCCCCAAGTCCTACCAATATTTAATTCAATAAAGGATCAAATTAATTTTTGAAAAATTATTTATTTTTTAATTTAGTTTTTATTTTTTTAATTAAATTTATTTTTTAAAGATTTTAAATTAATTATATTACTCTTTTTATTATTATATTTGTTAATAATATCAAAATTTATTAATATGACACATTAAGTGACACCTCAATACATATCTAAAAATTTTAATTGACTATTAACATGACTAGTTTATAAAATTAAATAAAATCAATCTAAATTAAAGAATTTCAATCACTCAAGTTTTTCATACAATTAAATTTTTATTTCATCTAATTTCATAAATTTATTATGTTAATAATCAATTAAAACTTTTAAATATATTAAAGTATTACTTAATATATCACATTAATAAATTTTGACACCACCAATAAATAAAAAATAAATTTAATTAAAAACAAAATTTTTAAAAATCAATTTAAAAATCATATAATCTTTCGAGAACTAATTGATCATTCACTTATACTTAATTCTCTTTTATTTATACACAATCATAATCATCACCATATAATGTTTACACGCTACAATCCAAACGAAAATCATTTGACCGTCAGAAAAAAAAACAACAGATAACGACACCAACAGAAAATCAACGAACACAATTTTCACATAGTTTTATACAATAATCTCCACTTTAAGAAGCTACGAAATACTACTACTAATAAATAAGCTTTAGTAAAATCCATGCAGCACTTCTGGTGTTGCATTTTGCATCTGACCATTTTGCCCCAAAAATTTCCATTAATTTCTTATTACACCATGTAACGGTTGGGCATAACGACGTCGTCCAGCATCCACAGGTCCATATTATTGTTGTTATCGTTGTAGTTGTTAACGTCGTTCCAAACGGCATCACCACCTATTTGCAACGGTTGCTCATTCTCCGATCCGAGAAACCATTCAAGATCCGAGATCTGCTGTGATAGGTCAGAATCCAATCCCTCTATGCTTCCATTGTCGCTGCCAGTTTGCACGGTAGAGATAAGTGGTGGCACAAGTGACTGAATTTCGACCTGAGACAGCATCTCATTGCCAAGACACTGCTTCTTGGCCAATGGAGGGGCTACCACGACGTTGTCCTCAGAAGCATCCGGAAAATTGAGCTTGGCTTTGTTGCCGCGGATGCGTCTGGCAGCGTCGTCGTAGGCTCTAGCGGCCTCTTCGGCAGTGTTGAACGTGCCGAGCCAGACACGGACTCCTTTGTGTGGGTCCCTTATCTCTGCAGCCCACTTGCCCCAGGGCCTCTGTCTGATTCCTCTGTAGACGTTCTTACGGACCCTCTGACGTGGATTGGGACCTTTCGTCTTCTTATCTTCTGCGCCACCACCAACAACCGTTTTTTCCTTTCCTAGTACCTTGTCACATGCTACCACTGCCACATGAACAAGACAATTAGTGCGTTATCATGAAGTGAATTGATACCTACCTCACATAACTAAACTACACAAAGCTTTGTAATTTTCTTTTGTTGTTATTTTGAAGAAAGTTACAAAATTTTCATCATCTCAAGTTTTTAATGTATATGTCGGTTGCTAGCACTATTTTCGTGCGTAATTAATGGCTACTATTTCTCATGAAAAGAAGGTGCGTTTGGCTTTGATTATAACATCAGTCTACAAACAACGTATAAGAATCAATTGAACTGATGCCTTTTTTATTCTTTGTAGAAAATTGAGATTTAGCTGTGTCTAAGTCTAACCATGTGTACATATATTTTATATTTTTTTAATTTCATAAAAGGTTGAAGAAAACTCCAGTTATATCACCTTTTCTTCCTTTTTTCAATTAAGATAAAGAAATAAATAAAATTCATACTTTTCAATAGTAGGAAAAAACGTGAAGAAAACGAATATGGGTTTTAGAGAAGATTGTTAATCCAAAATACTCTACCAAAAATACCAAAAATATCTTTTACAATTTCTTTTATTTAAAAAATAATTTATTTATTTAATCACATTTAAAATAAAATAATATTTTTATATATATAAAAATTAAATTCTATAATTTACTATCCAATAATTAAATAAAATATCTTCACACACATTTAAAAGATCTTCGTTAGATTATCCAAAAATATATATATATATATACCAAGATAGTTCACCAAACCCCAAAAAGCTGATAGACAAAAACAAGATGAAAATATATAGAGTTCTCACCATCATGCTGAATTATCGAGCAACCGGACAAGTTTTAATTTTGCGGTTTATCTAACTTCGCTTAATGTTAAAAAATATTTAAAAAAAATAAAAAATATTTCTTGAACTCATTCTAGCCCAAAAAAAAATTTCACACACGTACTAAAAGAAGGTATAAAACCAAGAGAATAATAATTATGAATCTCACGTGATTTTCTTAGTGTAATATTTGGTGTTCAAATAAAAATAATTTCAATAATTAAAGCCAAGAAAAGGTGATTGGCCCCATGAAGAAAGCTATATACGAATCAAAGGAACATATACGACGAAAAACTAGAGCATAGCATAAAAGCGATACCTTTGTTGTTGTTGTTGTTGTTATCTGGGATTTGAGGAATTGGTGGCTGATCCTTGTTGTTGGAGTTGTTGGCGGTGACCGTGGCGGCGTCAAAACCAAGGAAGTCGGAGAAAGGATCGAGCTCAGCCCATAAGAGAGAGAGAGAGAGAGAGAGAGAGAGAGAGAGAGAGAGAGAGAGATTGTTGTTAGAGAAGATAGGGAAGAAAAAGGGTGCACATAAATTGCTGTTCGTGCCTCGTGAGAAGCAAAACTAGTGTGAGAGATAAATGTGAGCAAGTGAGAGAAACACCTAAGTTATACTCAAGAGCATAGGCCTTGTGGGTCCCACCTTGAATCCAGAATCAAAGGCGTGTGTTTCATCATAGAGTCTGTCCAAAAAAAAAGTGCTTCATCGTAGAGTAGTACAAACTACAAAATAGAAAGTACAAACAGGACCTTAAATTTGGGACAATTTGCCGTAATAAATAAACTGGCATCTAATATTATCAGATTATACAAAATACAAAATAAATATTAAAATGTATTTTTTTTACAATTTATATAAATCGTGATAGAAATTTTACAGTTTATGAATATACGTAATCCACTACAAAGATGTAATTGTGAATTATGTTGTAAAAAAAATAAGTATAATCTACAATAAATATGTCGTAGTTTATGTGTAAATGACGAGTGTGTATAAATTGCGACAGGGATCTAGTGGTTTATGCATCAATGAGCAGTTTGCATAAACATAAAATAAAGTAAATATATGGTGAAAAAACATACATAACACACACATAAGTCCATGGAAATAAACTAAGTACCATCATATAATACAAAAGTACACGACAAATCTGACATACAAAGGTATCATTAATGAAAACATGAAATAAACAGCTGCGACTCCTGCCTATCCTCATCCTCCTCGTGAGAGTCATGTCCAAATGCGCCTAGGAGATGCGACCCTGTACCATATCGAGCGGCCCGTCTCACTCTAGCTAGCCTCTGGCGCTGTTGTGCTGGAGGATCGACGGGTATGCCCACGCCATATGCAGATGGAGGCGTCCCTCCCATACCCAACCGACTGTCATACGGACTGCTAGCAGGCTCATTTAGGTCTATATGAAACTGGAACTGATACCCCTGAGAGTCAGACATATGGGGCTGGTACCGCTGCATATCCTCCATATCTGGGCGATATCCCAGTGCAACGTCCATCTGGGGCTGGGTCTCCGGCACCTGATCCTTTGGGGTATGGTGCTGAAAATGCGGAGGGTCGTCATCCCAGATAAGATCTGCAAAGTCGAAATAAAATTGTGAACTGCCGACCTTGTGGTCCATATCCATGTAAAAGTCGGGCCCACCAGGTCATCATACATCTCTCTATGAATCTCATGGTATATATGAGAGCTCGAAACATGTGTAAGAGGAACCTCCTGGAACCCCCGCCCTGCCTGCTTAGTGGGTCTATCACCAGGACCACCAGATGCGACCCCTGATGTACCACCCCGACGCTGAGGACGGCCACGCTAAACACGGTGATCGGCATGTCCGACTCCGTCGCCACCATATCTGTCATCTTGAATCATGTCATCCAGCCATCGCCATTCCCGGTCTGTAGCCCGGGTACCAATGTGTCGTCGCCGCTCGACGCGCCTGTTATCAGGCACGTCCGGCATCGGAACCCTAGAAGGCGCCTGTGACAACCTTCTCTAAACAACATCCTGACCGATCTCCTCGGCCCTAGTATCGGCAATAAAGGAATCCAGCCCTCTCCAGATAGGATACGATCCTGCATGCAGAGGCATGTTCTGCTGCCTCCAAACACTATAAATACACGTAGTCAGCTGGAGCATGTGACAAAAGAAACCAAACATTTAAAAAATTAAACACTAACTTAAAGTAATCTAATACAAAAAAATACAATATTAAAATTTAAACAGGTAACAGATCCTATTTGCTAATCACAAAATTCAATGAAAGGCATAAACGATTCAAGACCTTAATATAAATTAATTAAATAATAAATTTTATGATTTAAAATAATAATTTAAATCTAAATTTAAATACCTAAATAACAATCATCAGAAAAATATTATACGAAATACATTAACTAAAAATAACCAAACTAACCTCTTTGTTTATGCTGCTAGCAACGTGCGTAACGCTGTTGAGCCTGTAAAGACTGCGTGCTTCCGCCATAATCCTGACCCGATCTCAACTCAACCAACCCACACTTTTCTCTCTTTTCCTCTCTAGAAAACCTCTCCTTCTCTCTCTAAAAAACCTTACAACCACCACAAATGTAATCCGCGAGATCCCTAAAGCGTATTTATACTAACGCATAAACTGCTAGACTCCTGTTGCGGTTTATGCACACTCGTTATTCACACATAAATCGCGACACTCCTATCGCAAATTATGCTTATTTTTCCTACAATGTAATTCGCAACACTCCTATAACGAATTTATGTGTATTCATAAACCGCGAGACTCTTGTTGCGATTTTCATAGATTATAGAAAAATTGTATTTTAATATCCGTTTTATATTTTGTATAATCTGAAAATATTAGATCCGATTTTATTTATTATAGTAAATTGTCCTTAAATTTACAATGGAATTATGGTTAATAATTTTTTTTTTGTTTGGGTTATTATTTGGTGTACTGCCCAAACTAGGACCTTGGGGTGAAATTTAAGAGAAAATATGGGGATGCGCTTTTTCTATATACAAGAAAATATTTTTTAACTAAATTTTAAATTGAGCTTTTGAATCTTTTATTGAGTTTTAAATTAGTCCTTAAACCATAATTTTTATTCATAATAATATTAAAAAATATAAATTTTTTTAAAATTATGATCTATTTTATTTTGAAAGTATAGATTATACATGACACAAAAAATTTATAAAATCAAATTATTTTTACAAAAAGTTGTAAATTGACAAAAATTTCTTGTTATGAAAGCCAAGGTTTCTGTAGATAAAAAATTAAATAATAAAATATTTAGTTATTATTTTTATATAAAAGTCTAATTTTTTATAATAATTAATTTTAACATTTGTTATCTAAAATTTAAAACAATTTAACACGTATATTTTTGCATTTAATTAAGTGTTAAGTCTGTTGCACAAATAGAAATAATTATTTTTTATACTTATTATTTAAAAATAATATTTTTCTCTTTATGTATATAAAAATATAATTAGATACTAGCATAACAAATTATATTGATAGTTATAAAATTAACTCAATTTTTTTAAACAACTGAATATTGATTCTAAATTTTAATTATGATATTAGTATTTTCTCCAAATTATATTAATAAATATTTGAAAGAAGAGAAATAAAAATATAAATTAAAAAAATAAATGATAAAAATTTAAAATTAAATAAAAAATTAAAAGATATGTATATAATAATAATATTTTTTATTTAAATTATATTATTTTGTTAATTTTATTTTCTGTAGAATAAAAAAAGTAGAAAAAATAGAGAATGAGAGAAAAGAGAGAGAAAGATAAAGATGAAGAATGAGAGTGAGAGTTTGTTAATTTTGAAAGAATTTTTTTAATTGTAATAAAAAATATCGGATAATATATTTTGATTTGTCAAATTACTAATATAAAATATAAATTATATATAGAGTGAAAATGGTAGAGAGAAATAGAAAATAGAGAAAGGTAGATGAGAGAATTTAGAAAAAGAGTTTATTAATTTTGTAGAAAAATATTTTCTCTTAGTTTTAATAAGAGAGCGTCATGTGACACATTTAGTTATTAAATTAGAAAGTAATATATAAAAAAATTAAAAAAAGAAGAAGGAGAAAGAAAGAACTCTTTAATTTTAAAGTAAAAGATTTGATTTTAATTATAATGAAAAGGAGAGGACTCTTTAAATATTGATATTTATAAATATTTTAAAAAAAATAAATAAGTCTCTATAAAATTATAATAATTGATCTATAAGTCGTTATTTTAATAAGTTAGAAAACTAAAAAAAAATAAGAATTCTATTTAATATGACAATTTTTAAGAATTTATATTTTTAGTGTTTTAGTCTTAAATAATTTATTTAATATTTTCTTCAAAGATCTGAAAGTTAATGACAAAACTTATTTTAATGAGTTTCTTAATATTCTATTTTTTTTCTAACAACTTATAAGTTCACATACAATTTTTACTCTTAATAATAAT
>NC_029775.3:15695609-15724744 GCF_000817695.3 Arachis duranensis
ATATAATAAAAGGAGTATTAGAAAGTCAATAAAATTTGTGATATTTAATTATTAATTAACTATCATCAATATTTTTAATAGTATAAAATAATATTTAATAATATAAAATTAATTATTTTTCTTTTAATGATTAAGGGTTGTTTCAACAAAAATGTTGTCCCTAAACTTTCTCATATAATGATATATAGACAATTGCGCCAAAACCTCTTGTAGTATACAAGGTAGATTATCCCTTCTGATTTCTGACATAGAAGCATATTATTATCCCAGCCCATTTTTAATATGGCGTTTAAGTTAGAGTTAATAAAACCAATAAATAAGTATTTAATTATTTATTATCAATATTCATGTTTTATGTGGTGAGTATTCTTTTGTTCAGATTACAACAATCTTAAAAGTTTAAAACAGATCACGTGTTTCCCCATTTTCTGTTCTCTCTTTGTTCCACTGCCGTCAAACAATATCCAGCCTCCAAATCGAGAAACGAAGGACCCATATTTGCATTGTGTCTCTCCATGTTCTATTTCTCTACAGCCTGCTCTGCTGTAATTCTGAAATTTTGGTAACTAAAGCCATTTTCAACAAACATATTATTCTGTTTTCCTCGTTCTTCTCTCTGTCCTCTTCTCTTACACTATTGATTTCTGTTTTCACTACACTCTAGAGACCATTACAGAAATGTGCAAACTTGATTTTGTACTCTTTAATAGTTTAGATGTGCGAGTTTTGAATTACAATTTATTAGCTGATTGTCGAATAAAAAATATTACTTATTAGAGAACATAATTAATAAAAAAAATTAAAAAGGAAAAAGAAAAAGTGTTCCTTCACTTCCTTCTATCTTTTCATATAATAAGAAAAAAAAAAAAAAGACGACAAATACGACGGTTTTTAATTTACATATGGCCCCAACGCTGGTGTATGAATACGATATGGGGGTGGGGAGTGCTTAACAAGAATGTGGTGACAGTCCTGAAGCAACTCGGACCCTCCGAGTTATCAACAGAAAACGCATGGTCCGAGTTCCATGCATTTGGGTGACGTCACTCAGCAACTCGGACCCTCAGAGTTCTTGAATGCATGCGGACCGTCCGATTTCCGTTTCGCCAATCGCACGGTCCGAGTTCGCTGGACAGGAGACACGCGTCGCTTCCCCACCTGATGCATATACGGTGCTATGTTAAAACAAGAAACCCCTCTCTCTCACCATCCGAATACACCACTATCTCACATTTCACTCTCAAACTCAGCTTCTTCTTCCTTTCTCTGTACTGGTGTTGCATGGTGGAGAAGAAAAATGTCAAAAAAATATAAAATTAAAGATGTTGATCGATCTGAGCTTCACATTATTCATTATCTCAGTGATCCTGATTATGTAAGTATTTTTTAAATTTTTTAAATTTTTGCTAAAACGTATTTAATTTTTTATGTGAATAATTATTAAAATTTAAAAATTAATTATCATAATTGTTGTTGTTAGTGTTAGAGTCTAAGTAGTTGTGAAATATAAATAAAATGATTATTATATAGTTTTTTTTAAATTTATTTACAGATTATTAACTATATTTATATATCACTGTTAGGCAATTTTTTATTGTTATTGTTGATAGGTTTTGTGTTTTGGAGTGTTGCAGAGAGGGAGAGACCGTAGATATTAGTAAGTCATTAGGAGTTTAATGTTTTTGTATTTTGAATTTTATATTAATTTTTATTATAATTATAATTAAGTGTAATACAATCTTATTTAAATTAATTTATAAAAAAAAATTAAGTATAATTGTTCTGTTATGGCAGTAGTTATGTTAATGTTATTGTTCTTGTGAGAAAGTGTTAATGCTAAATGATTAGTTAGATTCTTTTTAATTAAAGCATGTTTGATTTTCCTTTATGAGAATATTTATAAATTATTAATTTTAGTAATTATTATTAGCAAGTTAATGATTACTGTTGTTAGAATATAATTGATGGCATATACTGATTGTTAATAATTTTTATTATGGAGGAAAAAAATATTTAGCAAAAGAGTAATTAACATTCGACTTTATTGTAAATGATGTAATATTGTTGAAAATATTGATTAGGAATATATGTGGGTGTAATGGGTTTCAGCTGCAGTTACGAATAATTTTTAGGATTAATTAAATTATTTTGGAAATTAGAAGAATTAGTTATATAATCAGTAAATTCATTCATGATGGTAAGTTAGTAGTTGTTAATTATCTGACAAGTAAGTTGTTATGTTTTTTTTTATTGTAGAAATCAAGAATGTTGACATGTAACCATCCAGTTCCTCCGGATCGGTACAACGATAGAGTGGAGGATCATTTGCGAATTACCGGGTTCTATCATGTGTCTCAGATTGGGATAGTGCAGTGTCAGAAAGCATTGGTAAATGCTCTAATCGAACGTTGGCATCCAGACACACATACGTTTCACCTTCCCATTGGTGAATGTGCTGTGACACTTGAAGATGTAGCTTTAATTCTTGGTCTTCCCACAGATGGTCTTCCAGTGACAGGGATGACAATGAGTAGTTTTGAAACTTTGGAGGCGGAGTGTTTGCTTCAATTAGGGGTTGCACCGCGAAAAGAGGAGTGTAGATCTAGCTGCATAAAACTGACGTGGCTGAGGAATCTAAAAGAGAATTTACAATTGACTGATGAAATAAATATACAGAGGTATGTTAGGTGCCACATTATGTTGCTGATTGGAACGATCCTGTTTGGGGATAAGTCTGGGGCAGGTGTTCATTGGAAATTTCTACCCTTGCTACGTGATTTTGTGAATATTGGACAGTATAGTTGGGGCTCGGCATGCCTAGCACACCTTTACAGGGCGTTATGCAGGGCATCTCGTTATAACTGTAAGGAAATAGATGGTCCACTAACACTTCTGCTGGTATGGGCTTGGATCCGACTACCTTATCTATCGCCGGTTCCTAGAGAACCACGCAGTTTTCCACTAGCAAACAGGTAATACTATGTTACAATGTACCCATTTCTTGATATTTAAGCTTCAGTTGATCTAATTGAGAACATCATTTTAGGTGGCGTAACTGGGAGCGTGGTGACCGACGATTTAGATATTTGAAGCTAGATCACTTTAGGAAGGCTTTTGATGAACTTCAGGAAGGACATGTGTGTTTTAGTAAAACAAGTTTTCTTAGAAAGCATCATGCGTTTTTAGAATTTACTTGCATTGTGGGTATAATGCATTTTAATTTTTATTTGAATTGTGGATTGTAATGATGAGTATCCCGAATTTTTCCAGTTTGTCTGGGTTGCTTATGCTGTGGATCGTGTGGACCCAAACATAATTCCTACTGAAATCTACATGCAAGCGGTTGTTTGGAGCGCTACAGTTCCATTAGTGTCATTTGAATGTATCGAGTGGCATGCGACCGATAGGGTCAGGCAACAGTTTGGTTTCATTCAGGGAGTACCTACTGTTGAGCAGAATTTGGATAAGGCCCATGGAGAGGTTCTGACTGGTCCTAAGAATCTTAACTGGGCCACGGCACCGAGTCATTCAAAATGGGTGATGCATTGGACAAACAGGTATCACTACGTTCTTTCTGAGCTTCCCATGTCTTCAGAGCATCATTTGGATACTTACATGAACTGGTACCGTACAAAATATGGAAACCGCTTAGCCTTGTTGAATCTTGTGGGTGAAGATAATGATGAAGGTAACCAGGACATGGATGCGGGTAATGATGATATGGATGGGGGTAACCAGGATACTGAGGAGGGTAGTCAGGATATGGATGAGGACAATGAAGATCAAGAGCCACAAATATCACCTCCAAATCCGACTCAAGAAGAACAACCTCAACCCACAACCCAGTATCAACATCAGACACAGTTCACCTCATCATTTCCAATGCAGCAACAATATTGGGGTATGTCACAGTTTGAAACAGGTGAAGGACCTTCTTTTAGCCAGTTGCTTGGTTTCATGGCTGCAGATGCAACACAGTCACAATATGGCCATCAGCCTGAGATCATGCCAGGCAGGTATTCACTGGATGCGAGGTATCCAGGCCATACCTCATCCGTTGCTTCTGGAGGGTTCGTATCTGTCGACTCTAGTAGGAGTGACGGTGGTCGCGGTGTCATTAATAGTCAAAATCCTAGCCGTCTTAACATGGGACTTATTGAGGAAGACACTAACACACTCGAACGAGAAACCGATGCCTATCTAGTTGACGACCCAGATGAGGAAGGCGATGATGAGGAGGATGATATTGAAGAGTTTGATGAGGATGAAGAATCTCGTAACGATGGTATTATGTTTAATATTTTACTTTACTTATTCTATATTTGAATGTATCTTGTTTGCATAATTGGCCTCTGTATTTGGATTTTTCTTCTTGATTTGTTGTAATTATGTTGCTTATGAATATGTAATATGCTGCATCTAGTTGTTTATCCCTTGATTGGTAACAGGTCAGGCACACAGTCCGGATGACAACGTCAAAGGTTACAATCTAAGGATCGATCCCCTACGTCGGAGCGCTAATCGTTTTACTCCTTCTGTATTTAAAAAAGCGGTCAAGAAATGCAAGAGCATTGTGAAGGATGTAAAATGGGGAATGAGAAAGTAGTTGTTTAGTTTTTTTAGGATAATTTGTATATGTTGGAAACTATGTAGTAATGACTTAATGTAGTTTTTAGTGTACTTTGTAATGTTCAGAGTAATATCTTTGTGTTGGACATTATGTAATAATAAATAGCAGTAATGATCAGATTATATTATATATATATTGTGCTTATCTTGTATTGATATTGCTAATGTATTAATGATGTTTATTCTTTAATGTATTAATTTATGCATGTATTAATGATATCAATGTATTTATGTAATCAGGATGGATCAATAAAATAATGACTTTGATGTATTGATGCAAAACATATGCTCATTACGAGATTGATGTATTGATGTGTTAACCATGATATTATATAATGCCACAGATATGTCATAATAATAGATTGTGATAAATTATAGGGTTACATATAACAGGTAATGCTAATTAAATTTGCTCATTCAGATTATATTATACAATCTCGTGTTAAACATATGAAGCTAAGGGGCACCTCTGTTGGTATTCGTAGCACCTGTCTGACGGCATCTGCTACGACTATGTCCTTCAGCCCCACATAAAGTACATCTCCTAGGACGACGTAACATTCGCGTGTCCATCTCATTCAGAAAACGCGTCATCCTTGGGCGACCCTTCGTCACCCGTCTTAGGTACGGATTCGGAATGAACCTAGGTCCTATGTAAGCAGGCCATGTAGTAGGATTACCCAGTGGCCTAAACCTTGCTCGGTACACCCGCCGCACTTGGTCCATCTTATACACATCATGTACATACATTTGCCAATCCAGTCGCTGGTTGGCACAACATGCGAATACATGTCTGCAGGGGATCCTGTCCACCTGGAACTCACCACAGTCACATCGTAGGCCACGTAGATCGACTGCAAACTCCATTCCACTTGGCATCTCCCGAACCTCAAAGACCTCATTCTGGCGGTCAAAGCAACTAACCTGAATATTTCCTGATGCAAGTTGGTTTGCATGCAACTTGGAGGTCACGATTTCAGAGAACACATGCCCAGCATTGATCCTTGCTTCCGCCTCCGCTCTTTTTCGGGTGAATAACTCATTTAGCCTGTAGAATGTTGCCTTCACAAGAGCAGTTATGGGGAGATTGCGTGCACCCTTCAAAACTGAATTAATGCACTCCACAAGATTCGTTGTCATGTGCCCCCATCGATACCCACCATCGAAGGCCAATGCGTACTGCTCGCGAGGAATTCGGTTTAACCAGTTTGTGTACGCCTCACCACGTTCCCGTAACCGTTCGTAACGCACCTCATACTCCCGCACCGTCCTAGAATATCCTGGAACATGACAACATATGCAAAGCAAATGAATGTAGGTCAGTAGATTTATGTAAGGAAGATATAAAAATAAATTGCTTAAATTTGATAAATGGTTACCGATGTTCACGACCAATTTTTGGAGGTACGGTGCCTTGAACTTTCTCAAGAAGTTTGACTCTATATGCCTGATGCAAAACATATGAAAAGCTCTTGGAGGTGACCACGCTCCGTTACTGCGTTCCATAGCCGCATTTATGGATTCGTGCCTGTCGGATATTAGTCCCACACCATCACGAGTTACAACATGTTGACGAAGGTTGCTAAGAAAAAAATGCCATGCATCAGAGGTCTCTCCCTCCACAATAGCAAATGCAATTGGGACGATATTGTTGTTGCCATCTTGTGAAATTGCCACAAGCAAACAACCCTTATACTTTCCGTATAAGTGCGTCCCATCCACCTGTACAATTGGCTTACAATGTCTGAATGCCCTAATACAAGGATAATAACTCCAAAATACACGATGCATTACACGGGTAATAACTCCAAAATACACGATGAATTACCCGAATATCACCCACCAACTCATCCCCTTGATATGCAGGCATAGTCTCAAAATAGACAACAGTTGATGGCTCCTTGTGACACATGGTCTCAAACCATATTGGCAACGCTTCATAAGATGCCTCCCAACCACCAAATATTTTTTCAACTGCTTTTTGCTTAGCCAACCATGCTTTCCGGTAACTGACGGTGTAGTTGAACTTCGATTGGACTTCAGCTATAACCGATTTTACCTTCAATGCTGGGTCCGCCTCAACCAGTGGCTTAATTGCTTCTGCAATTGTGATAGAATCCAGCTTCGAATGATCCTGTGAAATGGTGGCTCTAGTACATATGTGACTACCATTATACCTCCTTATAACCCAACAGTACCTCCTGCTGATCAAGCTAACCCTAATAAGCCAATCACACCCTGACCCATATTGTGTACACTTGGCATAAAATGTCAACGGCTCAGACTCAAACACCCGGTAGTCTACGCTTCGTCGTATACTATAGTCTTTTACCGCCTTAATAACAGCTTCTCTTGAACTGAACTCCATACCTACGCCAAATTCACCGTCTTCCACAATAGGAATTTCTGCTGGGACAACAGAAATAGCAAAAATTTCATTAACACGTACATATTTAAAAAGCAATTATAAAGGTTAATCAAATTTCACTTAATCCAGCATGCTATAACTCGGAACCTAACAACATGTTATGATGTCACTCCATACAAATAACTAAGAACAGCAGCATATTTAAAAAGCAATCCGCATTTCCCGGTTCGACCGGGATACCAAACGAACCGGACCGGTCAGGCTGGTTCAACCGGCAAACCTTTAAACCGGACCGGTCCTGTCCGGTCCGGTTCATGGGAGTTGAACTGTTAAAAGGAACGCACCAGTGCAAATCATTATCACAAACTCATTCAATCCGTCATAACCACCATACCATGCACAATTTTATTATTAATTTCTAATTCATACTTCTAGCATATAAAAGTTAAAAAAATAAAATCAAACACCCCTAAACTTGCTAACTCATAACTGAATGAATGTCTAACTAATAAAGGACTAACACAACATTCATGTACCTGCAGTCATATATTCTGGAAATTCTGGAACATGCATGGCTTCCAGGTCTAAAATTCGCATGAAGGATGGCTCCTCAAACGGAACTTCGTTCCCGAGTGCATTTGCCACTTCCGTGACATCTGGGGCCATGGGTGCGTCACCTTCATCTTCATCTCCATTTGGAGCAACAAATTCATAGTTGCTTTCGAACTCTTCCTCACTGTCACTATTATAATCTTCCCGTAGAATATTCCGGTCTGCCTCAGATTGTTCGAACTCAACATACATCTTGATCCACGAGATCTGGAACCGATTTTCAAAATACATTGAAAACATCTCCTGCATGCTCGCTTCGTCCGTCACATATTTGGTTTGATACTGGACGAATCCACCAAACACCGGTATGGGATATCTGTATAGCATACACGATATCTTTCTTGCCCTCTCAGAATCAATCTTTTCACATATTACACCTTTCAACTCTTCAAATGAGATAACAAAGGGAATAACAACATCTAGTGGATTTTCACAAATAAATTTAACTCCTTCAGTCGTTTGTAACAAGATCTGACCAAAGTAGTATACTTTTAGTAATACTCTATCACTCATTTTTTCTCACTCAACACAAAAAAAGCATTACATTAATCTTTAACTACAAGATTTTCAAATCTCAAAACTGTAAAAAATGGATAGAAGAAAGAAGAAGAAGCGGCAGTTCAGAAACGAAGAAGACGCCACAAAGCACCCACCAATTCACCTCACACTTTTATATCACCATCTTTGTAGAAATCGGACCCTTCGACTAGGTTAAACATGCATTGCAGCAAGTTTAAAATGTATGCCACCAACTCGGACCGTCCGAGATCCTCCAAATCTTTCACAACAAGGAGGATCCGACTTCAATGTTACCTCGTCTATGAACTCGGACCCAACGATATGTTGGAAAAATGAATCATCGTGAATTCGTAGGGTCCGACTTCTATAACACTAAATTCTGCTCCTCCTCACACAAATCGGACCCTGCGATTTGTTATTCAAAATATTGATTACAAAGAAAACGCACGGTCCGTGTTCCTGCTGCTCAAACTGACAACAAACTGTCCCACATATATGTCTGTTTCCCCCCTAAACCATATCGAAGTTAAGCTCACTCATGCCCCCCCCCATTTCGAAAAAAATGAGCCTAAATACGAAGAGATAACAGTGAGGTCCTTTCTGAAGTGAAATGAAATTGTGGGGAAACATAGAAAGGACAACACTCAATATGGTTGGCAACTTGCAAAACTGCAAAAGCAAAGTACGGCGGGTATAGGGTGATCGCATGCCGTATATACTTGGCAAGTACCAGTATGTATATACGTACATGTACATGTGAAAGTTCCATGTTGTTAATGTATCAAATCACCAAACAGCAAATATAGCCATATAATGTTAATCCTTGCTGATTATTCACAATTCAAATTGTTGAAAATGTACAACCCATGCAAGTTTACGCAAGGAAGGGCTTAGCTTGCAACCTGTTTTGGAAAATTCACTGGAGAAATATCTTCCATTTTTTATATCAATAAAAATATTTTTAAAATATTATAAAATACGAAAAGATATTTTTTTTAAAAAATTGACAAATAATTTTTGACAAATCGCAAAACAAAAAAATATACTTAGCATAAAATTACAAAATTTTAAGAATAAAAATATCTTATTATTCTAATCATGTTGTAAAAAACTGCATCAATATTGAGTTTCTAAAGTATTTTTTAAAAATATACACTATAAAAAATTTTGGTTAAAACGGTGATTTTTTTTGGGTATTTACGGCGGTTTGAACCTCCATTATTACTAGGACTTTAGAAAGCGACATAATTCTGAGTGTCATTCTGGTTATTACAGCAATTTTTAGAAAACCGCCATAATTTCCTAGGTTAAAACGGTAGTTTTTCGATAAGTTAAAATAGCGGTTTAAACCGTCATTATTTTCAAATAAAACGACAGTTTTTGGTTGGTTAAAACGGCGGTTCAAACCGCCGTTATTTCTAGAGTAAAAATGACATTTTTGGTTGGTTAAAATGGCGTTTATGAACTGCCATTTTTACCTTGGCAGAGTGGCGTTTTTGGGTGGTTAAAATGGCATTTGAAATTGCCGTTTTTACCGGATTAAAATGATATTTTTGGTTCGTTAAAACGGCATTTTGAACCACCGTTTTTACCCTGATAGTGGCATTTTTATTGGTTAAGACGGCATTTGAAATCACCGTTTTTACCGTGTTAAAATAGGGTTTCATGTTGTTTAAAGTGGCAGTTTACAAGCCGTCATTTTTACCGGGTAAAAGTGACATTTTTTATCATTTAGAAAGTTAGTTTTTGTAACACTTTACTACATAGAGTCTTATGCTTAAATCATAAAATTGAGGTAGCGAGGTATTACGACCTCTAAAAGTAAAATTATATATATAATATAGTTGAAAAAGTTTTATATCCAGGAGCTTTTGAAGAAAAGAGTAAAGTAAAGTCGTAAAGCTCACGTATACGAATAAACGTAAGGTATATATGTGTGTGTGTGTGAAAAGAAAAAAGGAGCGTCAAAAGATACAAATATTCAAACTCCCATCTCAACTTACGAAGATAAGGTTGGCCGGAGAATATTTACATACATATATATATATAAAATCCGAGTCCCAAAATACTAAAAAGAAATCCTAATTCTCCATAAACCTCTATGAGGTACAAAAGTAAAATATATAAAAGGAGAAATCTAATCATATATATATATATAGAGAGAGACACACACACACACACACACAAAAGCCCAAAGTCCCATCTTCGCTGTAGAGTAAGTCTAGACGCCTAGCGAGGTACTGCTTGACTTGCATCTAAAAACCACAAAATATGTATGGGGTGATAACCAGAGCTTGTCCACATGGTAACGATGCCCACATGACTAACATATAATGTCTCAGAATAGGCAGAGGCAATCCTAGAACTCCAACGCTCTTGATTATAAAACTTAAAGATTCAAAGGCGAAAGCCATAAACGGATGGTCCTCTAAGGTTTTTAAACTTAGCCAAACTCTAACTAAACCCCCTTTACAGAAATCCTTCTCCTTCCTTCCAAAATCCTCCAAAATTACCAGTAGAACTACACACACAGAAAGCAGACAAAGAAAATACAAGTAGAATACAGATACGGCAGGTAGCAATTATAGTAGGTAAGCATAAATTATCAATTAGGCAATCTCAAGAAATGAAAACTCAAACAAAACAGACAAATGCATATGATGAATGCTTGCCCTATGGCCGATGAGTCTCATCTGTCGGTTATAAAGCCAAACCTAACATGTCCGGTAGCTAACCCTGAACAGAACACCAAACACAGAGCAAGTGAGACAATGCTGTAACCCTTGCATCTTGCCCGCGTACCTGGAGTAGGGGACAAACTCACCACTGCCTCTTACCTAGGAGGTGTTACATTTCTCGATCTGGAGAAAGCGGTGACATAACACAACCCTTGCATTTTACCCGAAGCCTTGAACTTTCCTGGAACAAGTGGATAACACCACTACATCTTACCCGGAGTCACATACAGAAACACATCATTATCATTACAATTCATTCTTACATCTATTCATTCTCAATTCATACCTGGAGCAAGTGAATAATACTACTGCATCTTACCCGACATTCTCGCCTCTTACCCAAAACAAGTGGATAGCACCACTGCGTCTTATCCGGAGGCATATTATAGTCAAATTTAAGTTCATTTTCATTATTATTCCAATCCTCCACTATCATCACTCTCAACTCAATAATTCAAGTACAAACAATGCTCAAACTTAATAATCATAATGCATACCAATCTCAATATCATATATAAGCCACACGCATCATTCATAAGAGCCTCAATCACAACCTCCAAAACCACTAACCACATACATAATAACCAATCTCAACCAACAATAACATCAAAATTAACTCAATCTCATATTCACTTATCAAATATCATCATTGTTCATTCAAATTATCATTTCATCAACCATTAACCACAAGAATCAACCACCAATCTATTCTCAACCCAATACGACATTTTTTTATTAATTCTACTAAGCATTTAACATAATCATATATTTCAACCTATCCTATGACCATCTAGCCTAAGTTTTCACGCCACATTATATTTTAGTTACAAGAAACCGAAATCATACCTTGGACGATTTCTCATTAATCCCGAAACACCTCAAGAGTCCACCGTTAACAATTATCCAGAGCCCCAAAGTTCATGCTAAAGCTCCCAACTTTGCCAATTTGCCTCTAATATCACAAAATTGTTTTCAAGTATACAATTCAATCTAAATTTCATACAACAATACTAGGATTATTTTATGCTTCACAAATTCAGTAATTTAACAAAAGTTAGGGTTGCCTCACCTTACCAACGTGAAATTAGGACAAGACCCAGCAAGTCCACAAAGCCAATTTGGTCCTAAGCACCGAAATTATACAATTCCTCAACACTAAATCTAATTAATTTTTGAAAATAAGGGATGATATGTATGGAGTAAAAATGAGACTTACTTATGAAATTTCGGGATTATCTTGTAGAACTCGTCACAGTGAACGCGTGGCCGCAAACGGTGCGGCAATAAGAGCTCCGGATTAAAAGTTACAACGATTGAAATCATGACAAGGGTTAAGTTTAGAGCTCATTGTTCTTCCCTTCCCCCAATTCAGTTTCTGCGTGTTTTCCATTAAAGAAGGGGAGAGAAGGATGATGTTATAAGTGTTAGTGGGTTTTGGTTGGGCTTTGGGCATAATACGAGCCTAGTTTGGTCTGTTTGGCCCAATTTTAGGCCAAATACTTTAAAATTAGTGTCAAAATTTTTATTTTAATTAGTTCTACTTCACTAAACCATAAAATTCTATTTTCTAATTTATTTGATTAATAATTTATTTATTAGCTAATTATTCACTAATTTTACGGATTTTACAGTTTTAACCATCGTTTTTACTGTGTTAAACAAATAATTTTTTGTTTAAAATTTTACAATTACAAGAAATCATAACCCATAAACAAAATATTATATAATTTATAAATAAATTATTAAACGTAATATATAATTTTTTAGTATTAAAAATCAAAAGTAATAACTCTAATACAAATAAAGTATCAAATACAACATAATTTTTTAATTCTAAATGTCTTCACTTAAATTGGCTCCAATTTCTAACAATGTGTCACATTCATCTCATACATAAAATGAGGTAACTAGCTTGGCTAATACGTTGAAAGTAAAAAAAATAATATAATATCATGATCTTGTTTCTTCTTATGTATCTTCTTTCTGGCAGTCCAATTTTAAAATATCTTCTTTCACCAAAGCATGCTAAGTTGAACTTCAAGTACAAATATTAAAATTTTAAGGTCATACTTCCAAAAAAAAGAGAAAACAATTTTATCAAACAACAGAACCTAGCTTTCTACTGGGTTAGGTTGAATTCACATAATATAAATCATTAGCACAACCAAAGAGCTTAGAATTGAGATTTTATCAAGTAAAAATGGACATTATAGCAAAATATTCCAGCATTCTCCTAATTAATTAAATCCTAATCAAAAAGATAATAAGACTATGCTGTTATCACAATCAGGTAAGTTCACATTAAGAACATCCCTTATCTAATTGTTCATCATTAGGAATGATATTATATTGATAATCAGTCAAGTTCAAACTATAAAGAAAAATTATGATGGTACAAGAAACATAAGCTGAAAAATAGAACCATGATTTTTCATTAAGGAATGATCAATCAATAAATTGTGAACATAAACATAGTTAAAAGAAATAGAGCCATAATGAGAGAAAATAGAAACATTAACATTATACAATTGTGCCAAATAAAAAAAAGACTAATTGTTCATTAGAAATAAATTAACCAAACCTGCAAGAAATGTGTAAACATCCCTGATTTTTTTCAACATAGATTCTGCATTTAGAACACCTTCTCCAACTCTTAGCCTTTGCAAGATTCATCACCATAATATCTTCCTTCTCTCTTTCATTTTTATTCAAAATCATAAACTCACCACGTTCCATTCCATCATGCCATGAAACTTTACATTGTGCACAGAACAATCTTTGTCATTGTTGGCCTAATAGTCACCAAGGACATATCCGTATTCCTGGTCATAGAAACAGAATGCAAATTAAATCAAAAAGCATCGGAGAGGTACATTGTATTGACAGAACATTAAAATAAAAAGAAAAAAAAGAAAAGGTTTGTGTGTTATCTAAATAAATAGCAGTGTGTTGTTTGTTGTTTTTGGTTAACATAAGTAGTATCATCTTTGTTTGACTTTGACCAGTTTTCTTTGATTCTACAAGCCTGCATAGGCCTTTTAATTTGGATTGCTTCTTTCTCCAATTGCCAACAATATTTTCCAAAAGTTTCTATAGTAACCTGAAGCCTAAAATCATTCCCAAATAGAAAGCTCATCTTCAACCTGTTCAATTCAGAGGTGCTTACTCCTCCAACTTGTTCAATTCAGATGGGCTTTCTCCTCCAACTCTTGCATAGTATGCATTGTTGAAGAATCTGCAGAAATAACAGAGAGCTTAATTAAAACACTACTTGGTGTCATTTTCAACCTACTGGATGAGTTACATTAAGTTATCAACAGTCAACAATATTCTCTCCATTTCCATTTATTTGTTATTTATGTTACTTGGACCAATGTCAGTTGATCAATGATGTACCAAAATTATGCTAGTACAATAATCTAATTCAAGAGTACTACATGCAAAATCCAAAATTATGCTAGTACAAATTTTATTACAAAGAAAAAATTTAGACTACAATAAAAGAAAGAGCTATGCGAAGAAATCAGAAATGTGAAGAAGACAGAGAATATCTAAAGCCAATATACCATCTTCTCAGTATGTTGATGAAGACTCCTAACCATGTTACTAGTCTATTAAGCCAAAAAGTGTTAGAGATTCATAAAAAAATAATAAAATTAAAGAGCTGAGTGTGATTTATAGTTAATATGAACTTCATTATATATGGTCTTTTAATGGATCGTGTCAAAGTAATTCTCTGTTTAAAAATAATATTGATGCGTGAACATCTTTTCTTTATTTTCTTATTATTTTAGATATGAATTTATTGAGTTTTATTTATATTTTAGTGTTTGAAACCTATTTGGATGCTACTTTGAGTTGTTTTATTATTTTGATTATTTCAAGTGAAGTTTGGATCAGTTTGATAGAGTCTGTGTAGAAGAAAAAAGAAGAATTTCGATTCTATTGGGCTGGCGCTAAATGCCGCATCTAGCGTTTAGCGTCAAAGTGCTTTGAAATGCGTGTAGCCATTCTATCAAGCTGGCGTTAAATGTGGACTTGGGCGTTTAATGCCAGGTGCCTCATAATGTGTGTGAGCTCACTGCCTTGAAGGGTGCTAAATGCTGAGCATGGCGTTTAGTGCCAGGAAGACAACAACGATACCAACTTTACTGCCTTAGCATTTAGTGTAACACCTTACCACACAGAGCTTTATGCTTAAGTTGTAAAACAGAGGTGGTGTGGTATTACGACCTCTAAAATAAAATATATATACGTATAATAATTAAAAGAAGAGAATATATGAGGAGCCTTGAAGAATAGGTAAAGCAAATATCGCAAAATTAAAAGAGAAACACTCTGGAAATAAGGTTACTTGCGTACGAAGAAAGCTGAGGTACATAAACATATGTATAGAAAGTGAGAATACAAGGTCAAGGGTACAAGATAACCAAGCTCCTAACTCAGCCTGCGTAGCTAAGGCTGGCCAGAGAATATTTATATACATACATATAGAAATCCATAACCCAAAATGCATAAAAGCAACCCTAGTTCTCCGTAAACCTCTATGAGGTGCAAAAGTAAAGTATATATACATAAGGAGAGTCTATACATATAGATATA
Organism: Arachis duranensis; assembly: GCF_000817695.3. Taxonomy (NCBI): domain Eukaryota; kingdom Viridiplantae; phylum Streptophyta; class Magnoliopsida; order Fabales; family Fabaceae; genus Arachis; species Arachis duranensis. The sequence continues at coordinate 15,711,078 of NC_029775.3, forward strand.
ATAAAATAGCACAAAATGTCAACTCCCAAAAGTCCCACTTTACTGCAGAGAACTCCAAATGTCTAGCAAGGTGCCTCTCGACCTGCATCTGAAAAACACAAATATCCATATGGAATGAAAACCGGGAGTTCTCAGCATGGTAAATGTGCTACATACATAAGATATAAGGTCCCGAGAAAGTTAGAGGCAATCCTATAACTCCGACACTCAAATTATAAAACTTAAAGAACTAAAGCAGAAACCATAAATTAGGATGGCCCTCTAAGGCTTCCTAAACTTAACCAAAACTTTAACCTAACCCTCCATCATCCACTTTCCTCCAAAACCTCAAACTCCGTTGGGACCACACAGACAAACAAGCAGACAATAACAAACACAATTAGGATACAAGTAATGTAGATAGCTTGTATGACAATTAAGCATGTTAAAATCACATAGGCATTCCCAATTAGAGCATACACAAGAAATTCAAACATATGCATATGATGCATGCCTGTCCTATGGCTGATGAGTCTCATCTGTCGGTTATCAAGCCATCCCGATAAGTCCGGCTGCTAAATCTGGGATTGTCCCTCGATGTGCATCCCCAAGAGTCTATGCATAGCTTTTTCTCATATATAAATTTTGCTCATTAGAGAAAATTTTCCCTGAAATTTATACGTGCTCGATCACCCTTATGTTGTATTTACCGGTGGAAAAATCCGCTGATAAATCTCACGCTAAATTTCACTTCTATTTCTCCCATTTTTTCTCCAATTATTACTGGCAAATTTACTGTTGGAAACGAAAATCTGCCGGTAATGATTTGACTTGACGAATTTGACACCAAAACCATAAGTAAATCCACCGGTAAAGCCGACGCTAAATCCGACGGTATTCAGTATTGTTCGGTGGTCGGTTGCCGGACAAGTCGGTTGGTGATCAGAGAGGGTGAGAACGTCTCGGTTGCGGTCGTACCGGGTTCAGAGTTGCCAAGTGGACGATCTCCCGTTGTGAAGGGAAGAGGGGGGTGCCACCTGCAAAGACACTCCGACGCCCTAGTCAGATAGTGTGTAGGCGGGGGAAAATGATAGGAGAAAAGGTGACGTACCTTGGGGGAAGGGCAGGTCCTTCCCCATTTATACCGTGTCAGAGATGGGCCCTGCAAAGACAGGCCCACTTTCCTCGAAGCTTCCCTGCAGCTGCTATGGAGAGCTGTCAAGGACGCGTGTCCGGGTCGCATAGTGGATCACGCATGGCCGACCGTTCGGGTCGGGTACTAAAGGGGTCGGGTCGACCCGCGAGTTGCCTGGGCCGGGCCGTAACAGTGCCCCCACGCGCCAGTGGTAGTCGTAGGGGCTACCAATGGCGTGTCGTCTCGCATCTCATTTGTTCTCGTTAGGTCGGCCGCTCGTGGGAAGAATATGCCCCCAACGCGCGTGTCCCTTGGCTGCCTAAGCAACCGTTTCATCGCATCGTTCCTTGCGCCGAGCATTGAATGCTCATAATGGGGTGAAAAACCCTGTTTTGCAAAGACCATTCTGCCCCCAGGTTTTTCGCGCTTCCTGGAAGACCGTTTTTAAACAGCCAGTTTTATACTTCTGCATTTCTTTATACCTCCCATTTCTGCCTTCTTCTTGCTCCCAAATTTCAGAACATCTCATCGTGGTGCCCTCGCACATTTCCCCCCTTGCATCCTTTCTTATCTGCAGTTTCATCCTCCTTCCACTAATTCAGGTAATTCTTGAACTCTTTTCCTTTTATGCTTTGTTCTTGCATGCTTGTTGCCTGGTTTTTATTGTTGTTGCGTGACCTTTCAATTGTGGTTAGATGTGTTGGGGGGTACCATTCCGGGGTAGGTTTTTCCCTGGACTTTTCGCGTTTTAATTGTGTTTGGCCTTAGTTGGGGAGTAGTGGGGGTAGTGTCTGCATTCGGCCTGAGCAACCGATCTCTTAGATTGACTGGATGGTCCCCCCATGTAGGTATGGCTCGCACGACCTCCCGGGCTTCCCCTTCTCCCGCGGCGTACGATCCCTACGCTTGGGTCATTTCCGATGTGAAGGACTCGCCTAACCAAATGGGTGAGGAGGAGCTCACCGAGTTCCGACAAGCCGAGTACTTGTGCGGAGGGACCGATGAGGAAGCCAATTATGACGTCTTTGTCCCGGCTCCTCACGAGCGTTTGTACGAGATTAATTTCAACCATCCCCGAGTTGCCGACTGGATTTGGTTCTACAAATCCATGTTTACTCAAGTTGGGGTTCGCATTCCGTTTTCCGCCTTCCAAATGGCACTCTTAGGTCGGGTTTCCGTGGCACCGTCGCAGTTGCATCCGAACAGCTGGGCCTCAATCCGCTGTTTCGAGATGGTTTGTGAGTTCCTTGATCTGCCGGTGTCTGTAGATGTTTTTCTTTTCTTCTTCAATCTTACAAACCCTTCGAAGGAGGGGAAACATAAAAAGGGGTTCATGTCCTTCCGGTCTGTCCAAGGTCGGAGGATTTTTGGTTTGTTTGAGGACTCCTATCACGGATTTAAGGACAAATATTTCAAGGTCCGCCCTGTCAAAGGTCGTCATCCCTTTTGGTTGTCGTTGGAGGGGGTACGCCTTATCCCGACCTATTGGAGCTTCTGGGCAGGGTCCAATGCCTTCGTCAAGGTGACTTACAAGGGCATGTCTGTGGTGGATAGGAAGATTGCCGACGTGTTGATGGCAGTCTTTGGGAGGAATCATGTGAATCCTCACCTCCTTATGGGTGATCGGGAGGCCGGTCGTAATTATATTTGTGAGAAGCCTCTGCTTGTTTCGCCTCTTATCTTCTTCCTTTTGTTGATAATTTGTTGTGACTAACCGACTTCACCTCCTCTCTCTCTCTCTTTTTTACAGTGGGAATGTCTGCCGAGGTAACGGGTCTCCCTGACTTGTTCCAAACCTTCCTGTGTGGAAGTGATGACGAGGAAGGTAATGAGAAATCTGCTGCTGGGAAGCCTGCTGCTCCTCCGGAGGACAAGGTTGCTTCCGAGCAAGGGGCTGCGGTCGACGAGACCGGCACCTCGGCTCAAGGTGCCGCGATCGAAGGTGACAAGGCGGTTCATGTTTCCCCTTTCCGTGAGGTGATCGGCACTGGGGGTTCGACGTCTAACCCTGATGCCGATGACGAGGTGGAAGAGGTCCCTAGCTTCAAGAGGAAGAGGAAGGCGTCGTCCAGTCCTGAGGGGGTCCTTACTGTCATGGAGAGGAATTTTGATGCCGGGAACTTTATAGATTCCCAGCTGATTCCCGGTACTGAAGAGTATTTTCATGAGTCATCACTTGCCGGGCAGGCGAGGTGGATGTACCGTATCCTCTTACGCGGCGCAGTGATAGCTCGGAAAGCCGAGTTCGAACTGTCTGGGATGGAGTCCCTCCGCAGGAGGTTGGAGTCTGCTGGGAAGGCTAATAACGAGCTCAAAAGTGAAGTTGAGACTCTCCGGGAGCAGTTGACCCAATCTGAAGAGAAGCTTGACGCCGCCGAGAAGAAAGCTACTGCTGCCGAACAGAAAGCCACTACCGCTGAGAAGAAATTGGAAGAGTCGGACGCCACGGTTTCACGTCTTGTCGAGCGCGAAATGGCTTTGGAGAGTCAGGTCGGCGCGGCACAGAAACGGGTGGCCGAAATCGAGAAAGAGAAGCAAATCGCAGAGGCCGAACTGGCAACATGGAAAGCGAAGTATAAAGACGTCGTCAAGCAGGGAAAGGGTGCGATTTTGGCGACCGAGGAGGCCCTCAAAGCTCAGATTAAAATTGTTGCCCCCGAGTTCGACACGTCAGCGATCGGTGTTTTCAAGGTTATTAAAGACGGCAAGATTGTTGACGTCCCCAAGAAATGAACCCTCTGTCTAAAACTTTTGTAGTTTAGCCGTTTTATTTTGGCTTTTGTGAACAATTTGACTATTTAGTCGTTTGCCCGTTTTAACGTAGTTAACTCTTTCTTATTCGTCTGGCCGTGCTATCGTTTCTATTAACCGTTATTGGTTTATAGTTGCCGTTTATATTAACGAGCCGTGGCCTTTTTGCGTAGTCGTTTGTTATCGCGGTATTTGACGGGCTCCCGGGGTGATCAGTCCCGGGGCCGCGCATCGTTGTCGGGTTGTGATAGAGCGTGTTGTCTGGAAAAGAGAAATTACAAAAGAGAAAATTTGCGCAAGTATATCTTATTCGGCAATTGCATAAGGGACCCATAGGTCATAATGGAAAGTTTAAATTCGCATCTTAACCACTTAGCTCGATTAGTCGGCGTGTCGCCCTGCGTTTCAGGAGTAGAACCTTCTCAAGTTGTTTGCGTTCCATGTTCTCGGGACTTCCTTACCATTTAGCCTCTCTAACTTGAAGGCGCCTTTACCCATCGCTTCTTTGATTCTATAGGGGCCTTCCCAGTTTGCCGCCAGCTTGCCTGCTCCAGGGGTCGGTGGGCCGATTTCGTTTCTCCTCAGGACGAGATCGTTCGGCTCGAATTTCCTTTTGAGCACTTTGGTGTTGTAGCGTAGGGCCATTCTTTGCTTTAGCGCCGTCTCTGTCAAATGGGCCATTTCTCTGGCTTCGTCTATCAGGTTCTTTTCCACGGCTTCCTCCACTCCTTTCAAAAGTAGCCGGGGGCTCGGTTCTCCGATCTCTACGGGTATTACCGCATCTAACCCATACGTTAGTCGGAAAGGAGTCTCCTTAGTGGAGGATTGTTCGGTTGTTCGGTAAGACCAGAGTACCGAGGCTAGTTCATCGGCCCAAGCACCCTTTTTATTATCCAATCGCTTCTTCAGCCCTAAGAGGATAATCTTGTTCGCGGACTCCACCTGTCCGTTTGTCTGGGGGTGTTCTACCGAGGAGAACCTCTGTCTTATACCTAGGCCGGTGAGGAATTCCGTGAACCTCTTGTCGGTAAACTGCGTGCCGTTGTCCGAGATGACGACTTCTGGGATCCCGAATCGCGTTATCACCTGCCTCCACATGAATTTCCTGCAATTGGATGAGGATATGCTAGCTAGTGGTTCAGCTTCTATCCATTTGGTATAGTAATCAATGGCGACTATGAGGTACTTGACCTGCCCAGGACCGACAGGGAAGGGTCCCAGGAGGTCGACTCCCCATTGAGAGAATGGCCGGGAGGACGTTAACAGGCTTAACTCGGAGGCCGGTGCCCTGTGGAAATTGGCGTTCTCTTGGCACTTCACGCATTTTTTGACAAACTCTTTGGAGTCTGCCATCATTGACGGCCAATAATATCCGGCTCGAATTAATTTTCTTGCCAGGGCCTTGCCTCCTATGTGGTGTCCGCAGCAGCCTTCATGGACTTCCCTGAGGATGTAGTCCGTTTGGTCGGGGTGTAAGCACTTCAATAGGGGTTGGTTGAGCCCTTTCTTGAATAGCTGTCCTTGGATGATGGCGTATTTGGCTGCTTCCCTTCTCAGTTTCGCCGTGTCCTTTTCGTCGTCAGGGAGTTTGCCATTTTCTAGGAAGCTAGTGATGGGGTCTAGCCATGAAGAGACCAGCCTTATTACGTGCAAGGTGACTACTGGCTCTCTCGTCATACCTTGGATGAGAGACCGGTTGCCTTCTCCCGGTTTAGTGCTGGCCAACTTTGATAGGAGGTCTGCCCGTGTGTTCCTTTCTCTAGGCACGTGGTGGACCGTGACCTCCTCAAATTTTTTGCTTAAGTTTTTGACTTTTTCCAAGTACTTTTGTAATAACGAGTCTTTGGTGGTAGCTCCCGTTTACCTGGGAGGTGACGACCTGAGAATCACTGCATATTTCCAGCCTTGTTGCTCCGACTTCTGCTGCTAGGGTCAAGCCCCCTATAAGGGCTTCGTATTCTGCCTGATTGTTCGAAATGGGAAATTCGAACCTAATCGACTGTTCGTATACGACTCCAACCGGGCTTTCCAGGATGATCCCGGCACCTCCAAATGTCTGGTTGGAAGCTCCGTCCACGTGGAGCTTCCACCGTGTGCTCGCTTCTTCAGTTGGGTCCCCAGTTACTTCTACCAGAAAATCTGCCATTGCCTGCGCCTTGATGGCTTGCCGGGGTTCGTATCGTATGTCGTATTGGGAGAGTTCGATGGACCAAGTCATTATTCTCCCCGCCAAGTCGGGTTTTTGAAGTACTTGCCGGATCCCTTGGTCCGTTCTTACGACAACCTGGTGACTTTGGAAGTATTGCTTTAACCTCGTGAGGAGGTCAAGAGCGCTAGAGCTAGCTTTTCCAGTTTGCTGTACCTTAATTCTGCCCCTTGCAGGGCTCTGCTTATGAAATAGACCGGCTGTTGAGCCCTCCCTTCTTCCCGCACCAGAACTGCGGCCAGGGCTTCTCCTGTTATGGCGAGGTACAGGTATAGCGGCTCCCCGTCCTTTGGCTTCCCGAGCACAGGTGGTGCCGCCAGGATTTCCTTGAAGTGCTGAAAGGCTTCCTCACATGCGGGTGTCCACTCGAATGCCATCCCTTTCTTCATGAGGTTAAAGAATGGCAGGGCCTTTGTTGCCGATGCTTTGAGAAACCGTGATAATGAGGTCAGTCGCCCCGCTAACCTTTGGACGTCCTTGATACAACCTGGGCTCTTCATCTGGAGTATCGCCTGGCACTTCTCCGGGTTGGCTTCAACCCCTCTCTGAGTTATCATAAATCCTAGGAACTTGCCAGCTTCCATGGCGAAGGCACATTTGAGGGGGTTCAGCCTCATGCCGTGTTGCCGGAGAGATGCGAATACGTTTTCCAGATCCTTTAGGAGGTCGTCAGGTCACGTTATTTTCACGAGGACGTCGTCGACGTAGACTTCCACTGTTTTGCCTATAAGATCATGGAATATCTTGCTCATCAACATTTGGTATGTTGCTCTTGCGTTTTTTAGGCCGAACGGCATCACCTTGTAGCAGAAGGTTCCCCCTGGCGTTAAGAACGCCGTCTTGTCTTCATCTGGACGGTGCATCGGTATCTGGTTATAACTGGAGTAGGCGTCCATGAAGCTCAGGTAACGGTAGCCCGCCACAGCGTCGACGAGCGCGTCTATGTTAGGGAAAGGGAAACAATCCTTTGGGCATGCCTTGTTAAGGTCAGAGTAGTCTACACACATTCTCCACTTGCCGTTGTGTTTTTTGACTAGAACAACATTTGAGAGCCACGTCGAGTAGTCTACTTCTCGTATGAAATCTGCTTCTAGGAGGCTGGCCGTCTGCCTGGCCACTTCCTCCGCCCTTTCTGTCGACATCTTTCTTCTGCGTTGTGTTACCGGGCGTGCTTCCGACCTGACAGCCAGATGGTGTGACATGATTTTTGGGTCTATGCCTGGTATGTCGGCAGGTGTCCAGGCAAACAAATCCCTATTGGCCCCTATCATTTCGATCAAGGGCTCCTTTAACTCTTGTGGGAGGTTCTTGTTGATGAACGTGAATTTCTCCTCCGTGTCGCCGATTATGAATTTTTCCAGGTCCCCTTCCGGTTCCGGTCTAGGTTTGTCGTCCACTCTGGCGTCCAGGTCAGCTAGGAACACACCGGACGCCTCTTTTGATTTCTTTCTTAGGGAGAGGCTGGCGTTGTCGCAGGCGACCGCCGTCTCGAGATCCCCTCTTATGGACCCTATAGATCCATCATCAGTAACGAACTTCATGACTAGCAGCTTCGTGTTGATTATCGCTTTAACATCGTTTATCGTCTTCCTTCCCAAGATGACGTTATAGGCGGTGGAATCTCGGAGGATCACGAGCTCGGCCATCGTCGACCTTCGACCTTGGGTTTGTCCTACCGAGATCGGTAGGGATATTACTCCGTCAGGTCTAATGAAGTGGTCGCCCAATCCAATGACCCCGTGTTGGTGGGTCGTCAGATCGGCGTCCCTTAGCCCAGTGCGTCGAATACGTTGCGGAACATGATGTTTGAATCAGCCCCTGTGTCGACAAGGATGCGTTTGACGAGGCCGGTTCCCACTCTGGCCGTAATGACCATGGGAGGGTTTTCCGGGGCGTCGTCGAACCATTTGTCTTCCGGGCCGAAAGAAATGGACGGAGGCTTCTTAGAGTTTCACACCAACGAGGAGGAGACCGCCAAGACCTTAGCATCTTTCTTGTGCGCCGATCGGGATTTTGGCGCGGTGTTTTTGGCTGTTACCACGTTTATCACAGTGAGGCCGTGGTCTCTATCTTCTGGCTCTTGTCGCCGCTTTGCCGAACGGGTTTTGGCTTCTTCGTCATGGTCGCGATAGCGTCTCCTCGGCTCTCTGATAAGATGGGAGAATGCTGCTAGCTTGCCTTCCCTTATCGCTTGCTCTAGTGCATCTTTCAGGTCAAAGCAGTCCTGCGTTTGGTGACCGTAACCCTTGTGGTAGTCGCAATAGAGGTTCTTGTTTCCTCCCGTACGGTCCTTGAGTGGTCGGGGCTTCGGCAGGATCCCCTTCTCGGCTATTTGTTGATAAACTTCCATGATGGGAAGGGTGAGTGGTGTGTAGTTGGCGAATTTCCCGACCCGGGGGAACGGCCTGGGAGCCTTGCTTGGCGCCTCCTCCCTGGCTTGTTCCTACAGTCTTTCTTCGTTACCGGGTTGCCGAGATTGGCTGTAGCCGGACTGCCGTTTATTGGCAGCCACAACTCGGCTGACTTTCTCATCGTTTATATACTCTTTGGCTACCGTCTGGATCTCGTGCATCGTCCAAACTGGTTTCGTGGTAAGGTGTTTTCGGAAGTTTTCGTTGAGGAGGCCGTTCGTCAGACAAAGGCTGGCCACCGAATCGGTTAGGCCATCGATTTCCAAGCACTCGTCGTTGAACCGATCTAGGTATTTTCTGGTCGACTCTCCCTGTCTCTGGGTTACCCCCAGAAGGTTGATCGGGTGCTTTGCCTTTGCTATTCGTGTTGTAAATTGGGCGAGGAATGCACGACTGATGTCCGAGAACCCGTGGATGGATCCCTGCGGTATGCCGTTGAACCATCTGATCGCAGGGCCCGCGAGGGTTACCGGGAAAGCTCGGCACCTCACCTCGTCCCCTACTCCCTCTAGATTCATCCTTGCTTCAAAGGCCGTGAGGTGTTCTAGAGGGTCTTGAGTTCCATCGAACCTCATGTCCGTTGGTTTGTCGAAGTGCTTCGGCAACCGGACTTCGAGGATGGAATGGTGGAATGGGGTGGTGCCCATTATCACAGGTTGTCGTGTCCTGTTGGACCTCCCGTCTTCACGATTTCGCGTTGTGCGGCGCGTTTCCCTGTCTCGGGAGTAGATTATCGTGTCATTCCGTCTCCTCAGAATCGGGGATTCTTCCCGGGTGCTCTCCGCTTCCGTTCGGGATGCGGAGGTGCGTCGTAGACGGCTTCGGTGGGAGTATCTTTCTTGGCTTTCGGAGGATGGGGTGTAGCTAGGATCGGTAGTTCGTCCGTCGCGCTCCTGGTCGGCCAGTTGCCGCTCCAAGTTCTGGACCCTATGACGCAGCTCTTGCATTATTATGGCGCTGTCGCCGCCCGTTCCTCCAAAGGGTCGCGTCCTCGTGTGCTGTTCAGTGTGTTGTCGGGGGGACCTTCGTCGTCCTCTTAGTGAGGCGACAGAGGTCGCCCCTTCCGCTTCGGCTCCTCGGCCTTGGTCTCCGGGACCCGGCACAACATCCATTGAGGCGATCCCCACAGACGGTGCCAATGTTCGGTAGTCGGTTGCCGGACAAGTCGGTTGGTGATCGGAGAGGGTGAGAACGTCTCGGTTGCGGTCGTACCGGGTTCAGAGTTGCCAAGTGGACGATCTCCCGTTGTGAAGGGAAGAGGGGGGTGCCACCTGCAAAGACACTCCGACGCCCTAGTCAGATAGTGTGCAGGCGGGGGAAAAGGATAGGAGAAAAGGTGACGTACCTTGGGGGAAGGGCAGGTCCTTCCCCATTTATACCGTGTCAGAGGTGGGCCCTGCAAAGACAGGCCCACTTTCCTCGAAGCTTCCCTGCAGCTGCTATGGAGAGCTGTCAAGGACGCGTGTCCGGGTCGCATAGTGGATCACGCATGGCCGACCGTTCGGGTCGGGTACTAAAGGGGTCGGGTCGACCCGCGAGTTGCCTGGGCCGGGCCGTAACAAGTATTTTTGTTGTTGTGACAATCGTCTTCTTTGTTAAGTCTCAATTTTTTTATATTATCTGTCTCTGTTTTGTTACGAGAAATGTGTTCTTTTTACTCTGTTCAATTTTTCTTCAATTGTTTTATTTTGAAATTCTGAGTTCTGAGATCTTGTTCTGTACAGATTATAAAAGTTTTAAGTGGCTGATGTTCTATTATGTTTTTTGTAGCTTGAAAAATGGCAAAAACTAATCCTCTTAGTGGCACTGTTGTTGGAAGCACATCCTCTTCGAGTGCATCCACTCCCACTGCCATTCATGATGGTTTCTAGTTTTTAATATGTTTAAAATTTGATGTATTTAGTGTTTAATATATTTAAATCTTCACTGTTTAGATTTTGTTATTACTAGAATATTATTGACTTGTTAGTTGATATTACATATTTAGCATATTTATGGGATTTTCAAAAAAAAATTCCTCATCTTTCCATTTTTTCTAAATTTTTATTCATCGGATACCCGTGTAATTACCTAAACTATTGGTTTGGTTCGAGTACAAAAAAAAAAAAACATAAAATCAAATTAATTACAATTTAATTGGTTTAATTCTCATTTCACTTCGAATCCGAATCAAATCCACCCGTAAACTCCCTTAGCATAATCACACTAGTCATTGTTGTCTATGATTATTTCATTTTTTTTTACAACAATAATTTCTTTCATATTCTCTTCATATTTTACTTTTAATGATTAATTCTTTTCAAATTAAATTAACATTAACACTAATGCCAAATTTAAAATTTTATAGCACAAACAATCAAACTACAAATTAGAATCAATCCTTAATCAATCAACCAAATTATAGTAAATAATAAAGTTTTTTTCGAATTCAACATTAGTGTTAACTGAGATGTTGACGGTACAATATTGACTTGATATACTTTCTTATGAATATATATGAGTGAATTTTTTACATATATTTCAAAATCCTCAAATTTCTTGAACAGGAGTTGGCATTTATTTTCTTAAATAATAAAAAAAAAACCAGCTCAACAGCTTGCTTTTAGTTATTAGTAAATGTGATAAGGTCCCCTCTACCTAGCTAGTATAATACTTTAATATACAGTTACTATGCAAGATTTAGATAGCTACATTATTTCCATCTTGGATTGCACTAAAATAATGAATAATGAATAGATGCACACTCCAAAGATATTCATTCTTGTTCCTTGCTTCTTGATAAAGTACTTGTCGCAAATTGCAAGTTGTAACAAATAACAAACGTGTTGACTGCGTGTGTAGGTCACGTACCCAACAAAAAGATATTTATTTTTCTTGAACAGAACAGCAAAATTTCAGCCATTCATTCGCTGTGGATAATGTGTAACATCGAAGAAGGAAGGGCGTAACAAGATTTGGAAGCATCTTAGTGGTCCATTCACCCGCATATCTAGCTGCTTTCTCTGCATACATTTCATCATTATGAAGGCTACAATTATATAACCTACTAGGCCCTATGAGCAGTTGATGAGTACAAATAAAGGGTGCAAATTCGAAGTTGCCTTAAAACCCAAATCAAATTCAATCCAATTCTAAGATAGTGTTTTCCTTTTTTTTAGTTCCTTCACTTAGTTGAAACTTGAAACGGATATTTTTATTTAAATAAAACAAACACATGACATTTTGTTTTGGGTAGATATAAAAATAGTTACATTTTTTATTCGTGTCATATCTTGTTGTATAAGCAAACAATTAGTATTTTTACAAAGATATGTTTGTCTCGTTGTAGGATGGAATGAGACTTCTTGTTCGCAAATTATATGGTTTTTCAACTTGGATTAAAAATAACTATTAAGTAGTGTTTGAAAGAGAGATAAAGACTGAAAGACTCAGATTGAAAAATTGAAATTAAAATAAATTTTAGTATTGTATTGTTTAGTGTAAAAGCGTACGTGACTAATTTATATCACAATATGTTATTTATTTTGAAATAAGAGTAGAGACTAAAATATGTTAAAATTACAATAATATCCTTAAATTTAAAATCTAACCCTAGTCTAAATCCAATTTCTTTTTTTTTTTATCAAATTCCTGCCCTTTCTTCTCTCCCATAAAATCTTTCTTCTCTCCCATGAAATTGTGTAATAAAAAAGAGAAGGAATCTTCCGGTCTTTTTCGCCGTCGACAGTGATGGTGTAGCTGTCGTGATTTTATCTTTGGGTTTGCGTTATCACTGTCACGAGAACCATTGGTCAGCGTCACTAACAGCGTCAGTATTCCAGTGACGGAAAATAGTGTTTAGCGTGGCAACAATTAGCCACGTCACTAATAACGTCAGTGCATTGATGACGAAAAATAGAACAAAAATTAATGTGATGCATTTTTTTAAATCTGAAAAACTAATTTAAATTAATCGAAATTTAGAGAATTAAATCAGTGCAACTCGCTAATCTTAAAATTAAAGTAGTACTTAACTCGTAATATGTTATATGCTTGTGGTCTCACACTCTCAAGAAGTCGAGGACATTTATTCAATTCCAAAGGAAGGTGTGCAATGATAGGGATATTTAGGAGGAATGAATTTTCTTATTTGTTTAAATAATAATTTATTAATTGTTTAATTTTTATATAATGATTGAATTAGTTTTTTTACTTTTAAAAATTAATCTAATTTATTCTTTTAATTTTAAACCATCGATTAAGTTAATTTTTCTATAAATTGATTAGTATATAATATTAACAAAAAACTAATGTGAAACGTTAACTGCTACACGGTATGTTTCAATTAATTTGATTCATTGTTTGAAAATCAATTTGATTGTTATCTCTTTTTAACAATTTTTGAAAATTATCGTATGTTACTAAATTTAAATATTATATTGAGATAATTCATAATTAAAAGAACCAAATTTTAAATTTTTTTATTAGAACATATAAGTTTGTCTTTGTTATTGTTATGTGTTACAATTTCCTTTTATTTATTTGTGTTCAAATAATTTTAAAAGTGACTTAATATATGTATAAAAATTGACATAGGAATATTTTTATATAACTTTTTAAATAGGTCTCCCAAAATACGATCGAATATATACCGAATGAGTTATGTCATTCACATATCGATATTTAAAAGATATTTTATGAAATAATAATTTTAAATACAGTAAAAGTTTAATAATAATTAATTAATATCTATTATTGTTATACTAACAACTAATATTTATAAATCGTATAATTGTCGTGTTAAGAATAAAAATCTGTAAAAAAAATTGTGAGAAAATCATATTTTTTGTTATTAATTATAAAAAAGAATAATCACCCAAATATGTTCTTAAAGATTTTAAAATCGGACATTTTAGTCCTCTAAGAAAAATGAATACACAGATCAATTCTTAAGGTTTTATTCTGGTAGACAAATCAGTTTTCATTTCATTTTTCAGTAAAGTAATTACCTTGATCAGTTCCTAAGGATTTTAAAAACGGACATTTTAGTACCAAAAAAAATTAATATACAGATCAATCTTTAATATTTTTTTTCATCAGACATAATAGTGCTCCATCTAAAAAAATAAAATAAAATTATTTTTATTATTAATTGCACAATAATATTGTACCATAATTTTTTTGTATTTTTTTGACAATAATAACG
>NC_029775.3:15725738-15726020 GCF_000817695.3 Arachis duranensis
TATTAGTTTTTAGGCAAAAATCATATTTCTGGACTTTACTATGAGTGTGTGTATTTTTCTGTGATTTCAGGTAAATTCTGACTGAAATTGAGGGATTTGAGCAAAAATCTGACTCTGGCTGAAAAAGGACTGCTGATGCTGTTGGATCCTGACCTCCCTGCACTCGGAATAGATTTTCTGGAGTTACAGGAGTCCAATTGACGCGCTCTCAACGGCGTTGAAAAGTAGACATCCAGGGCTTTCCAGCAATATATAATAGTCCATACTTTGCGCGAAGATAGA
>NC_029775.3:15726528-15728770 GCF_000817695.3 Arachis duranensis
CACTGAGAGGATGGGAAGTAGCCACTGACAACGGTGACACCCTACATAGAGCTTGCCATGGAAGGAGCCTTGCGTGTGTTGAAGGATTTCAAGGAAGAGTTGAAGTCAGAGGACAAAGCATCTCCAAAACTCCAACATATTTCTCATTACTGCATAACAAGTAACGCTGTTATTCTCTTTTATTTTTATAATCAAACCTAGTAATTTCATTAAATCCTTTTTGGCATCCTGACTAAGATTAATAAAATAAGTATTGATTGCTTCAAACCAATAATCTCCGTGGGATCGACCCTTACTCACGTAAGATATTACTTGGACGACCCAGTGCACTTGCTGGTTAGTTGTGCGAATCACAAATTCGCGCACCAAGTTTTTAGCGTCGTTGCCGGGGATTGTTGAGTTTGGACAATTGAAGGCATATTTTATTTCTTAGATTAGGAATCATTTGTTTTTATAGAGTCATTAAATTCTGATAGGGTAGTTTCTTTTCAAAAAAAATATTATTTTTCTTAATTAATTGTTAATTTTTCGTGAGTTTAGTGTCTTATTCTTAGTTTGGTGTTAATTGCATATTTGATATTTTTCTTTAAATTTTCGAACTTGTGTTCTTTGTTCTTCATTGATCTTCAAGTTGTTCTCGGTTATTTTTCTTGTTTGATCTTGAGTTTTTCTTGTTTTGTGTCTTTTCTTGTTTTTCTTGTGCTTTTTCAAAACATTAACTTTCAAAAATTATACTTTTATTCACAAAAATAATACATCTTTAAAATACATTACATTTTTAACTCAGTTGGTTATAGCGTTGGCTTATGTTCTTGGCAATTGGGTACCAGTTCTTTTGAATTCTTGGTTCTTCCTTGATCTTTAAGTTGTTCTTGATAATTGGTTTTACCCTTTGGAACCTTTTTCAAAAATATTTTTTCTTGGATTGAATCTTGTGCCAAACTTTAAGTTTGGTGTTTTCTTGTTAATTTTGATATAATTTTCGAAAATTTGTCTTGGTTTTCTAAAAATTTTAAGTTTGGTGTTCTTTCTTTTGTTCTTGGTGTTCTTGCAAACCTTCAAGGTGTTCTTGAGTTTTCTTGTGTCTTGATCTTAAAATTTTTAAGTTTGGTGTTCCTTGGTGTTTTCCCTCCAAAAATTTTCGAAAATAAGGAGCACTAGATCTAAAAATTTTAAGTCTTGTGTCTTTTGTGTGTTTTTCTCTTTCATCAAAAAATTCAAAATTCAAAAAATTTTGTATTTTCTAACTAATTTTGAACCACTTTTTCGAAATTTTTATATAAATTTCAGATTTTAATTTCAATTTTTTTCGAAAAATTTTCAAAAAAAAAATATTTTTAACTTCTTTTTATATATTCCATTTCTATTTACTCCACTACTATAAAATAAATAATAGCAACATACATATCATCTCTTTTATTCCATTGTGGAATTAAATGGGAATGATCAGTCCAGGAGGACTCTGGGGTCATATGCTAACCCCACTACTGCTTCATATGGGAGTAGTATCTGTATACCCTCCATTGGAGTTAGTAGCTTTGAGTTGAATCCTCAGCTCATTATCATGGTGCAGCAAAACTGCCAGTATTCTGGTCTTCCACATGAAGAGCCTACAGAGTTTCTGGCACAATTTTTACAATTTGCTGACATAGTACATGATAAGGAAGTAGATCAGGATGTCTACAGATTATTACTGTTTCCATTTGCTGTAAAAGATCAAGCTAAGAGGTGGTTAATAACCAGCCTAAGAACAGCATAAAAACATGGAAACAGCTGTCAGAAAAATTCCTGAATCACTATTTCCCTCCAAAACGGATGACACAGCTAAGGCTAAGCATCCAAGGCTTCAAACAAGGAGATAATGAATCCCTTTATGATGCCTGGAAAAGATACAGAGAGATGCTAAGAAAATACCCCTCTGAAATGTTTTCAGAATGGGTGCAATTAGACATCTTTTACTATGGGCTTACAGAAAAAGCTCAGATTTCTCTAGACCACTCAGCGGGTGGATCTACACATATGAGAAAAACAATTGAAGAAGCTCAAGAGCTTATTGACACAGTTGCCAGAAATCAGCATCTGTATCTGAGCAGTGAATCTTCCATGAAAGAAGAAGCGAAAACAGTAACTGCTGAACTCAGTCCGGTGGATCAGGCTAATGAAATTAATCAGCAATTAGACTTTCTAACTCAGCAGCTAGCCGAATTCAAGGAAATACTACAGGAAACAAGAATGGCTAACA
>NC_029775.3:15733956-15734250 GCF_000817695.3 Arachis duranensis
AGGGATTGGGCAAGAAGCTTGGATGATGCTCTGTGGGCATACAGAACAGCATTCAAGACCCCTATAGGGACCTCTCTATACCAGCTTGTGTATGGAAATGCATGTCACTTGCTAGTGGAACTGGAACACAAGGCCTATTGGGCAACCAGATTCCTAAACCTTGATGCCAAGTTAGCTGGAGAGAAACGATTGCTCCAGTTAAATGAGCTAGAGGAATTTAGACTCAATGCTTTCGAGAATGCAAAAATTTACAAGGAGAAAGCAAAAAGATGGCATGATAAGAAATTGTCATCT
>NC_029775.3:15738227-15768257 GCF_000817695.3 Arachis duranensis
TATCTCTTAGATTCCTTAATCAGAATCTTCGTGGTATAAGCCGGATCGATGGCGGCATTCATGAGAATCCGGAAAGTCTAAACCTTGTCTGTGGTATTCCGAGTAGGATTCCGGGATTGAATGACTGTGACGTGCTTCAAACTCCTGAGGGCTGGGCGTTAGTGACAGACGCAAAAGAATCAATGGATTCTATTCCAACCTGATTGAGAACCGACAGACGATTAGCCGTGCTGTGACAGAGCATAGGAACGTTTTCACTGAGAGGATGGGAAGTAGCCACTGACAACGGTGAAACCCTACATAGAGCTTGCCATGGAAGGAGCCTTGCGTGTGTTGAAGGATTTCAAGGAAGAGTTGAAGTCAGAGGACAAAGCATCTCCAAAACTCCAACATATTCTCCATTACTGCACAACAAGTAACGCTATTATTCTCTATTATTTTAACTTACAATTTTAAATACTTTGACTTCTTACAACTAAATCCAAATAACTTTATTGGCCTCCTGACTAAGATTAATAAAATAAACATTGATTGCTTCAAACCAATAATCTCCGTGGGATCGACCCTTACTCACGTAAGGTATTACTTGGACGACCCAGTGCACTTGCTGGTTAGTTGTGCGAATCACAAATTCGCGCACCAAGGATCTTCAAACTCTTCAGACCTTGAAGACATTAATTGCAAGGAGGATATCATTGGTGTTGGTATTGGTGAGGCTGAGGTCGTTCCCACTTTAGACATTAAATTCTCTATATATCTAGTCTGAGAAAGATGGATTTGGCCTTCAGATTGTTGATGAACTTCAATACCTAAAAAATAATGCAACACTCCAAGATCTTTTAAAGTAAACAGATTATTTAACTTCTTTATCATTGAATCAATTTCCACAGCATCATCTCCAGTTATAATAATGTCATCCACATAACATAACATATAAAAGACATAAGTGGTTCCATGTTTAACAAAAAGAGATGTGTCTGATTTTGTATTTTGAAAACCAAATGAATAAAGGGTTAAACTCAACTTGAGAAACCATTCCCTAGGTGCTTGCTTGAGTCCATAAAGACTCTTATTGAGTTTGCAAACCAAGGAAGGAGAGTTTTATTCAAAACCTATAGGCTGAGTTATATAAATTTTTTGATGTAAATCACCATTTAAAAAAGCATTATTAAAATCAAATTGTCTCAAAATCCAATTTTTGAACAGTGCAATAGATAAAATAATTCTCACAGTAATAGGTCTTATTACAGGACTAAATACTTCTTGAAAGTCAATACCATGAGATTGATAAAAACCCTTTGCAACTAACCTTGTTTTATACCTTTGAATTCTACCATTTGGATTTCTTTTAATGGCAAAAACCCATCTATTTCCTATTATATTAGCATTGGCAGGGGGTTGGACTAAAGTCTATGTATTGTTTCTAATCAATGCTTTATATTCTTCTTGCATAGCCTCAAGCCATTGAGATGATTGAAGAGCAATAGTAGCATTTTTTGGTAGCTGCTTAGTATTAGTGTCAATAGTATTAATAGTAGTAATCAAGGTTTTAGGTTTAAAAACACCTAATTTGGACTTTGTTGTCATGTTATGTGTATTGACAGAGTTAGTATTATCTTGTAGAGGGGGTAGTTTGGATTTGGGTGCCAGAAATAGGAATTTGACCTTCTAGAATAGTAACGTCATGTGTAACCTGAGCTGATGATAAGACTTGTGCAGTAGAAGTATTTGTAATTTGAGAATTGATAGTACTAGGAGGTATGTTAGTGACATGTGTTGAATTAATAGCTGTAACATGAGTTTGTGTACCATTAGATAATGGGTTAGTAACAATTTTAGGTAAAGAATTGGAAGGAATAGTTGAACTTGATGTATAATTAGTTGGGCCAGTAGCATCTTTAGGTAAAAATAAAAAATTGTATGGAAATACGCTTTCATCAAATAAAACATTCCTAGAAGTATAGACATGGCCAGTGGATGCTAAACACATATAGCCTTTATGTTGTGGTGAATATCTTAGAAAAATATATTGTTCTGATTTATAGGTAAACTTAATAGAATTGTATGGCCTCAAATGTGGATAACAAGCACTTCCAAAAATTTTTAAAAAGGTATAATCAGGTTTATGTGAAAATAACATTTCATAGGGAGACTTGTTATGCAACACAGATGTGGGTAAGGGATTAATCAAGTAAGTGAATGTTAAAAATGCTTCATCCCAATACATAAGAGGCATGGAGGCAGTGGAAAGCATAGCTAAGCCCATTTCAATGATATGGCGGNNCTTCCATTTTGTTCTTGTGTATATGGACAAGACATTCTATGATAAATACCTGAATCAACAAGAAATTCTTCAAAGGCATGAAATGTGAATTCTTTTCCATTATCAAATTAGAAACATTTAATTGAGTGTCCAGTCAAGTTTTCCATAAGTTTCTTATATTGTTTAAAGGCATGCAAGACTTGACTCTTATTGACAAGTAAAATATATATGCAAGTATAGCGAGAATAAGTATCTATAAATGTTACATAATATCTATATCCTAAGTGAGAAATTATAGGGGTTGGTCCCCAAACATCTGAATAAACCAAATTCAAAGGAGCATGATATGGGGTAATTGAGGGATAGAAGGGAAGTTTATGCATTTTAGACTTAGCAAAATGAACAGATAAAGAAGGAAAAGCACTATTATTGTTATTAGTAACAGGTGCAGAAATGTTACAATTTGACAGCACTTGGTTTACAATTTTGGAAGCAGCATGTCCAAGTCTCAAGTGCCAAATATGATGAGAATTACAGGAAATAGAAAAAATTACAGGACAAAAATTAGAGCTAACAAATTTAAGGACAGAAACATTATCAAATTGGTAAATTCCTTGAGTTCTAAAGCCTTGTAAGAGAATATCCTTTGTGTGTTCACATTTGATATAGCATGATTTGGCATGGAATTCAAAGAAAACCTGATTATCCTCAGCAAATTTAGCAACACTAATTAGATTCTTGGTAATTTCAGGTGTATGAATAAGATTTCATAAATGAAATAATCTTTTTGAATCTTTTGCAAGCAACAAAGAATCACCAATATTTAAGATATGCATACATGCTCCATTGCCTACCTTAACTTGATTGGGACCTTGATATTCTGATGAGGACAAGAGATTAGATTGATCTTGAGTGACGTGGTGCGAACCCCTGTATCTGGATGCCAAGCATCGTCAGTGACTGTCGTATACACTGCAGGGTTGTGAAAGGAATTTGATGGTGGTAGAGGAGTGGAGGTTTGGGTTAATGGTTGTGAAGATGGATTTCTTGAAGAATTGTGAGAGAAGGTTGAGTGAGCAGATTGAGATTGAGATGGTGAAGAAAAACTATGATCAAATCCGTGAAAGTAATACCAAGCTAAGTGGCCAATTCTGCCACAAACTTGACATTGTGGCCTGTTTGAGCCAAAAGAATTCCGACCACCCCTATTGAATCGACCTCCTTTACCTCTTCTACCACCAGATTGAGATTGTGTGAGATTGGTCTGAGCCACAAGAAATTCTGGTTTGCGAAAATTTTCCAGCATGTCTTCATGAGTAAGAAGGAAGGTTTCGACTTCACTTAGAAACTTCAGGTTTGGAGTTGACGGTTAGGAGTAACACTTGGTAATCTTCATTAAGACCTTTAAGAATGATCTTAATATGTTTTTCAGATGTAATTGGGCTATCTAGTGCAGCCAAAGAATTAGTGAGGAGCTTAATTTTTGAAAGATAGGTGGCAGCGTTTAAACCTTGTTTCTTGATTTTCTTGAGCTGCATCTTCAACTGCTTAACTTTGTGCTTGGTAAATTGAGAGAATTAATCTTCAATTTTTGCCCAGATCTTATGACAGAATTCAATTCCAACCATTTTGCTTGCAAAGTCTTGTTCCATGGAAGCTAGAAGGAAGGAGATGGTGTTGTAGTCTTCTTGGTGCCATTGCTTGTAGGTAATGGATTGATTTCTTGCAAGTTTATCAGCCTCTGAGTTAAATTCAGTTGGAATTGAATCTTTTTATAAATGACGTTAAATTCAGTTGAAATTGAATCTTTTGATAAATGGCTTTCGAGATCTTGCCCTCTAATGGCAACAAGAGCTTGTTATTGTCAAATTTTGTGATTGTTCTCCCCAAGCTTGTTGAAAATAGGTTTTAAAAGGATTTTGGATTGAAGGTAGAAGAAAGAGCTAAAGTGTTGTTTGTGACAGCAGCCATGGATCAAAAAGAAAAAGAAAGAAAAAAAAGGGGAAGGTTAGGCTCTTGATACCATAAAGTGATTTTGGTGGGTGATCATTAATAAGCTTTGCTGAAAGAAACAGTGCGAAGAACCAAAAAGAAAGAAAACTTGGAATGCTAGAAGTGTATTTGTTACTGTGAAAAATGAATGTATCAGTCATCCTATTGAGTCTGCATATTTATATACATACTTATCAAGACTATATATATATATATATATATATATATATATATATATATATAGGTTAAATTACACAGTTGGTCCTTATACTTTTAGTGAAATTGCAAATCGGTCCCTACACTTTAAAAGTTTGTAATTGGGTCTCTAAAGAGAATTAAAATTTGCAATTTAGTCCCCGCCAGTCAAAAAGTGTTGATTTAACAGAATATTCTCAGAATATGCTAAAAATATTCTGTTAAAATAGAGAATATGCTGAGAATATTCTGTTAAATCAAATACTTTTGAACAACAGGGACTAAATTACCAATTTTAATTATCTTTAGGGACCCAATTACAAACTTTTAAAGTGTATAGACCAATTTATAATTTCATTGAAAATGTAGTGACTGACTGTGTAATTTAACCTATTTTCTATAACTAATCATAACAGAACTTAATTTTACTAAGTAATGTCACTACCTTTTATACCCTTTACAATGATGATGATGATGATGATGATGATGATGATGATGATGATGATGATCAATAAAATTATTAGAAATTATTTTACAAAAAATTTAAAGTTAAAACTGTTTGATATTTTTGTATTTAATATAATCAAAAGATGTCATACTTTAAAAAACATGTTTGTATTAAAAGAAAATGTTTTAATTTGGATTTCGAAATATCATTATTTACCTTACTTGTTTCTAATGAAAATATTGTATTAATATGCTAGTATCTTCATCCACATTCACAAAGCTAATTTAATAATAAAATTCAAATTAAAATATTTTCTTTTAATACAAATATGTATTTTAAAATAGGACATCTTTTATATATTAGAAATATATACATAAGAATCTAATGAATAAATTTATCATTATTTTTGTCTAAAAAATACAAAAAATTATGGTACAATATTATTGTGCAATTAATAATAATTATTATTTTATTTTATTTTTTTGGATGGAGGACTATTATGTTTAACGAAAAAAACGTTAGGGATTGATCTGTATATTAGTTTTCTTTTTGGACTAAAATGTCAATTTTTAAAATCCTTGGATACTGATATGGGTAATTACTCAATCAAAAAATGAACTAGAGACTGATTTGTTTGCTGGAGTAAAATCTTAAAAATTGATTGGTGTATTAATTTTTCTTAAAAAATAAAATATCCATTTTTAAAATCTTTAGAGATTGATTTGGGTAATTACTCTATAAAAACTTTTAAGTATTTAATAACCAACATTTTTTTTTGTTTTTGTCTCATATTTGAATTAATATTGGCTAATTTTATTTTTTTTTCTTTACACTAAAAGCATTATTGACCCTAACTTTCTCCTTTTTATTATATATCCTATTAAGATAAAATTAATTTAAATATAATCCTTAGTGCGTGGTTATCCTACAAAAAAATCTGGTTAAAATGGCGATTTTTGAGTATTTACAGCGGTTTGAACTGCCATTATTATCAAAAACGGCAGTTTTATAAAACGACGTAATTTTGAGCACCATTTTAGTTATTGGTGGATTTTAAAAACCACCCCAATTTCCTGGGTTAAAACGGTGGTTTTTGAATATGTTAAAACGGCAGTTTTTGGTTGGTTAAAATGACGGTTCAAACTGCTGTTATTTCCAAGGTAAAAATGACATTTTTAATTGGTTAAAACGGCAGTTCAAACCACCATTAATTCCAAAGTAAAAACGGCATTTTTAATTGGTTAAAACGGCTTTTATGAACTGCCATTTTTATCTTGGCATTGACATTTTTATTGGCTAAAACGGCATTTGAAATCATTGTTTTTAGCGGGTTAAAATGTCATTTCATATTATTTAAAATGGCAGTTACAAATCGCCATTTTTATCAGATAAAAGCAACATTTTTTAATCGTTTAAAAAGACAATTTGAACCATTATTTTTATCACGTTAAACATAATTTTTTGATTAAAATTTCTCAATAATAAAAAATTAATACTCATCAACAAAATATTATATAACTCAAACAAGGTATTAAACATAATTTATAATTTTTTAGTATTAAAAATCAAAAGTAATAACCCCTATACAAATAAAGTATCTAACATAACATGATTTTTTAATTATAAATCTCTTTAACATGTAACTCTTAATACATTAATTCTTTTATCAAAAAAAGATTACACTGCTCTGTTGCTCGTTCCAGAGTACCTCTGATTCCATATATCTGCTTCCACACTATATGACCTGTAAAATACCTCTAGTGCAACATAATATGCACTCCCAGCAATGTCATTTAATCGTTTGTCTGCAATCAATACACATTAATGGAAAATTAAGAGATTCCATTATTATTCCATTAATCTCTTATTCCATTATTATATTTCTATGCCAGGACATGTAGCTGAAGTTCTCTTACGCTTTGATCCCCAACCCTAACAAATATCTAACTTCACAATTTTATTTTTCACCCCTAAAATTCCTCGACAATTTAGGGCACCACATTGGCATTTTACCTCAGGTCCAAATTGCACAAATTTGATAAGTCAATAAAAAATGTTAATCTCTGATCACATAGATAAACTCACAATTTATTTCTTATGTGTTATTCTTAACATACCCAGAAAAGAAATGAGAATACCTACTAAGTAGAAAATAGAAAATGAAAAAAACAAAGCAGAAAATACCTGTAATCATATGTTAAGGTATCTCCCATTTCAATTGCATGGGAAGCAAATACACCAACCCGTGTTTTACCATCTACTTGCCTGCAAGAAACAATGAAAACTAAGATGGATACACAACAAGGCACCTGCCATGGAATAGACAAATTCTTTCTCTTTTTGTGTAGTAATATTTGGTAGATACGGGACAAACCAGGCTAACCGGACCCATGTTGAGCCCAAGACCCAGCCAAGCTCCCTTTTAATTAGAAGCTCAACACTCTCTCTCCCCTTCAAAACAACACACACGCTGCAAATACACAAAGGGAAGGGGGAAACATGAAACCCTTGTTCCAATTCACCTCCAACTTCCATTGATCATAATTTTTGATCCGGAGTTCTGATTGACGCACCGTTTGTGGCCATGCGATCACGGCGTCGAGCTCTATAAAATAACCTTGTTTCTGAGGTAACTCACGTTTTTATTCTAGTTTCTCCAGCTTTGATTTTGAAAGTTGTGAGTAAAAGTGTTGAGATTTTGAACTCTTTGATGTTATAGAATTTAATTAGCTTGAAGAGAAGGCTCAATCTCACTCCTCTTGATCCTTGGGTAAGGTAAGGAAATTCTTACCCCTTGTGGTTTATCCAACTTTATGTGTCCTAGTGTTAAAATTGTTCAACTGTATGAAATAGTTGAGTTTATGTTGAATTAGAGTTGAAATTGTCAAATTAGAGCATGATTGAGGTCTTGGAAAGTTTGGAAGTGGATTGGCAAGCTGGAAATCTGACCTTGGAGGTGTTGGAGCCTTGAAAATTAAGGAAGAATGGAATTTGAAGTGTTCCAAGTGGAACAGCAATCGGCCAAGGTATGGTTTCAGTTTCCTGTATCTAAAATGTAATGTGGTTGTAAAAACTTAGGCTAGTGACCCATAATATAGGAATTGAATTTGTGATGGTGATTGATTGGTTGTTGGAATTGTCGTATGATTGTGATTATTGGTGTTGGAGGGTGTAAATGATGTTCTTGTTGTTGGTACTTGTGAATTGTATATGATGATGATGATTGGTATGTTGAATTGAAGTCAAGATCGGGCTTGATATGAATATTTGATATCGTATATTGAATATCGTGGAATTAGAAGTATTGGGTTGGAATTTGATAAAAATGGGGAATTGGCAAGGTGATGCATGTGTATTTTATATTGTTGTACTTGAGATATTGAGTTTGATGTAGATTAAAGTGAATGAATTTAGTAGGAGGTAGATTATATGGTAAAGTTGGAATGTGGTTAGGATTAAACTAGTAAGGTTCTGGTTGGGTTTAAAAATGAATTTGGAAGTATATGTTTTGGAAATTGGGAGTTTATGAACTTTGGTAAAAAAGGAAATCTTAATGAACTTCAATGGATCATATATTGAGCTATTGTTTTCGGAACTTGATGATTTTTATATCAAAAGAAAGATAATTTAATAAGCTTCAAAATGATTTAAATTTGGTGGAAATCTTATTTTTGTGGAAGGAGATATGATCGTTGGAAGTTTGGGCCAAAAATTTGAATTCTGCAGAATTTGTGATTTCTGGTTTGTGTGCGCACGCACACCCCGTGAAATTTTGAACCCGTGCACACGCACAGCCTTGTGCGTACGCACTCGCGGGGACAGGGCTACTAAGGGGAGTGCTAGCACATCCTATGTGCACACTCCACCAACGAAGGTTTGCAATCTGTGTGTATGCACGGCCTTGTGCGCACGCACATGTTGGGAATGCCATTCTGTTGATGGCGCGAGCACACCTTGTGTGCACACTCAACAATGAAAATTTTATTTTCTGTGCGTACACACAAGCCTGTGCGTATGCACACTTTCTGAAAACACTTCTGGGCATGCGCGCGCGCACCGTTGTGCGTA
Source organism: Arachis duranensis (assembly GCF_000817695.3). Taxonomy (NCBI): domain Eukaryota; kingdom Viridiplantae; phylum Streptophyta; class Magnoliopsida; order Fabales; family Fabaceae; genus Arachis; species Arachis duranensis. Next base: position 15,747,194 of record NC_029775.3, read on the forward strand.
CGCACATGACCCTATTCTTTTCTAAAATTTTTGTTTTCAAGTCTTTCACATTCTCAACAAGCTTGTAACCTTTCGAGATGTTATTTCACACTTATAAACCCATAATTTTATCTTTTAAATCTTAAATTAATGTAGAATGCCTAGTAATTGACAGGAAGTTAGGGAAGAGGGTAAGTTGTGGATGAAGAAAGGGGATATAATGAGAAGTTATGACTAATGATGAGGTTATGAGTTGTTGAGGTGGATGGTGGAATGGTGTGTATAGGATATGGGCCGAATGGCTGTGTATATGATATGAGCCAAATAGCTGTGTGTGATGATGGTTTATGGCTGAGTAGGAATTGTGATTTTAAGCCAAAAGGCTATGTTAATTTGTGATTTATGGCTGAAAATGAAAATATGTATTTGAATGATTGTTGTATCTAGAGCTCTCTTTCTCGAAAATGCGACCCCAGAGAAATGGTGGAAGGTGAGGATCCCTTTCATTGTTCCTCCTGGTATCGTAAAATCGCCCCCAGCGAGATGGTGGGAGGTTAGAATCCCCTCCTTGGTTCCTCATGGGCATATGAGAACGTACCTCTTGGGTAAATGTAAGGGTTATGGTTTCGCCCCACTTGCTCCAGGTTGGTTAGTATAGAGGCTCCCCGGGTGGACGCAAGGGTTGTGGTTTCGTCCCACTTGCCCCGGGTTATGATGAGTGATGATATGGTTATAAAGAATGATTATGGAATGTGTATGGATGGATGGATGTGAAATGATTATCTGAGATACGAGTTTTTCTTGATGAAAGTAGTGACTAGCCACCACGTGCTCCAAGTTGAGACTCGATACTTTGCTGACCCTATGTCGTAAGTGTGGCCGGACACTGTGAAAGGTTCGGATGAGCTCGCCCCCATGATAAACACCAAGAGTGGATGTTGTTTGATTATGGTTATAATTATGAATATGAATATGTTATGATTAAGAATTACTCGAGTTGGGGATGCATGACAGAGGGACCATCCAATGGTTAGCTACCAGGACTTGTCGGGTTGGTTCTATAATCGACAGATGAGACTCATCAGCCACTAGGACAGATATGCATCATATGTATCTATATGTCTTGTTTTGATTGCTTAAGTGATTGCATAACTAATGCTACTTGTTTATTTGCTATATTTGAATCCTATTTGTGATTCCTCTGTTTGTAATAATTGTGTTTGTTGTATTTAGTTCCGCTGGTGGTTGAGAGGTTCGGAGGAGTTGGAAAGGGGAGTTTTAGATAGCTCTGAAGACCCTTAGCTAGTTACCTATTTTAATTTTATGATTTAGTTATGTTTTAAGCTTTAATTATCTGTTGAAAGGTTTAGGATTGCCTTCGGCTTTCCCAGGACATTATATGTTAGATATGTGGGCACTGTTACCATGCTGAGAACCTCCGATTCTCACCCATGCAGGTTTTGTAGTTTTCAAATGCAAGACAGGCGATGCCTCGCTGAAGTATGCTGGAAGCTTCTAATATTGCGAAGATCTTTATCTTTTGGGTTTATTTTGGTTATTTATATTTGTTTATATGCTTATTGTCTCCACCCATTATATATATGCTGTATTAATTCCTTTTAGAGGTGATTTTGGAGACTCAGGTTTTGTAACTCTGTATTTTGGGTTTTCTTTTGGGTTTTTCCTACATATATATCTATATATGTATAACTATGTGCTCGGACCGGTTTATCTTCGCGAGCCGAGTCTTAAGTCTTGTTACATGTGTTTTGGAACTTTTAGTATATTAATTCTTATCTTGGTTACGATATCGTACATGAAGTGTTGCGCTTTTCAATTTAACGATTTTTGTTTCCTCCTTTTCTTCAAAGGCTCCTAGTTATAAACCTTTTTCACTATATTATATATGTAATTTTTATTTTTAGAGGTCGTATCGCCTCGCCACCTCTATTTTACATCCTAGGTGTAAAGCTCTGTGTGATAGGGTGTTACAAAATGCCCATCAATTTAACTCTTTCTATTAAAATCTTTGTTAAATGTATGTATGGGTATTAAATCGTGATAGCAGTTAGCAGAACTTTGGTATAATAGTAGTATTGTAGTCATATCAAAGAATTCTCATTTCGAGTTACACAACTAGTACAATAGTGAATTAATGAAGCCAATGGAAAGAAGATTTGGCACTAACCACTTCTCGAGAACACAATTGGTATCACAACCATAGTTTAAGAAGCGAGCCATATTTTCTTTGAAGGTTGCACCTATAGTAAAATCTTTAAGAATCTCACACATGTAAAAATTCTGTGCACCCCCATATTTCGTGTCCCAAAGCCTTTTTTCACACAAAGCATCATCAATGACTGCAACAGAAAGCATTTCGGTTAATGGTGGAAAGGCACACTTGAAAGATAAAAAAAGTTTTTAACAATATAAGCCAAAAGAAATGAGAGCTACCTTCTCCAATATACTCAATTATGAATTCGCCTTTGTTGATGGTTTCAGCTGCCTCTACACACCTCATCCATAATGTTCAGTCTGAATCAGAAGCACATGGTTGCAAAAATTTAGAAATTTTCACCCCAAACAAAATTCAATCCCAAATATACACATTGAGATTAAAGGAGAAACGGATGTTTCTCAAATCTCGTTTCAGGACACAAAATTTATAAAATCTAAAGGCAATATAGATAAGCTACAAGCTTTCAACCTAATAATTCATAAATTATAGATCAAATAATAAAAGAACAGAATGTACTTGCCATTATTTATCACGACTTTAGAAATCACTTTATCACTGATATGCCTTTGCACTTTAGCTCTCATGCTTCAAAGGAGTAAACATGAAATTTCCTGAAAATAATGCTTCTTTATCTATCAATTCAAAAGATTCACATCTTGGTTAAACTCAAAAACTGAAACTCAAAAAGAAATATAAATATCTCCACCAGATTCTTAGAATGCTTTCAAAATCATTTCTTTCATGGTTTCAAGCATTCTAACAGTATGAAGACATGTAACAACCAAGGATAACCCAAGTTTAAAATTCAAAATAACTTTCTTCAGGAATTCACAAGTGGCACAAAGGGAGCATTGGGTAAATATTTAATGACTTGATTGAAATTCTATTTAGTTTATAATTTAGATCATTGCAGACTCAAGAAAGAGATTGGTGTATGACTATATCTACAAAGTATTAATTAGAGGAAACTGGATTTTAGTTTCAACATGTAGCAACCACGTTATACACTCTAAGTTAGATATATAAGCTTTTATAATCTATGCTCTAGCATCATATTCAACAAAAATTCATCCCAAACTACTCAAACTGATTTAAACTATAAAATAAATTACAGCCCAATGAATTATGGGATGCAATTTCAGCCATAAATAGTAACTGTTTTGCATTTTTTCCTTAATGACCAAGACCATCAAAGATATTGCAAGAAAAATTTGGATCAATCAAGATAAGCCATGAACAAGAGCTGACGTTTTCTTGAGAGGAAGAATTGATGAAGTCTTCGTCAAATTCTCAACAAGAAGACTCATCCTAAACATCATATGAGAGTACAGTCAAACTATCTAAAGTTCTAAACATCGAGGAACAGTAAAAAGTTACCTGGTAAAGAATCATAAGTATCACAAAAATGATCCCAACTGCCATTGTGCTACTATAATAAAATACTAATGATTTGCTTAAGAAGGATGCCAGTGTTGAGCTAGCAGTCCTTATATCTAAGAGCTTGTGGTCAAAAGGAAACATTGATCGAACCTAAGAACCATTGGTAACTTTTTCCCACTGGCCTTGTGAGCACATTCCTATAGCAAGAGATGCATTCCTGAACAAGACGCACGAAATTGCCCTAATAAATTAGATATACCATTTTACAAATCCTAGTTCAATTTAATACACGAAAACTGTGAGTTATAAAGGGAATAATATTGCATAATCAAATTGAGACTTGAGCTATTGATGCGTGAGCATCTTTCCTATCTCTTTCTAGTGAATTTGCATCTAAATTGTTGATTTTAATAAAGAATTAATTATCTTTTAGCCAATATGGATGCTACTTTGAGTCTTTTGCAATTTTGTTTATTTTAGGTAGCATTCGACTGGATTTGATGGAGTTTCTGCAGCTCAAGAATCAAAAGAGATTTCAGCGTGGAGAGACGCGTACGCGTGATTGACGCGTACGCGGGATTTGGAGCTTTCCATGGCGACGCGTGCGCGTGACTGACGCGTACGCGTGATTTGAAGATCATGCGTCCGCGTGACTTGCGGGAAAGACTATCGATGCGTACGCGTGACTAACGCGTACGCGTGACATGCGCCACGTGCAGAAAACGCAGAAACCGCTGGGAGGTGATTTCTGGGCTCCATTTTAGCACCCAAGTTAGGCGCAGATCCAGTGAAGCCAAGTGGTCCCCACGTTACAAGACACGGAGTAGGTAGTTAATTCTGATTTAAATTCAAATTTGATTTTAAATCTTATCTTTAGGAAAAGATATTATCTTAATTTAAAATATTAGGTTTTAAATTAATTAGGATTAGTTATAAAAAGGAGAGACTTCTCTTCTATTAGGAGATTCCATGAGGGGGATTCCATTAGAAAATTCTATACAAATTTACATTCCACATTGCATGAGCAACTAATCCTCAATTGTTAAGGTTAGGAGCTCTGTCTATTTATATAGATTGATTTGTTTGATCTTTCTAATTTAATCAATGTTTTGATTTATTTTTCAATAATTGTTTTCGCTCTTTATTTTATCAATACGGATGGAACAGAAGTATGACCCATATTCTAATTGAGTTCTTGTAAAACTTGGAAAAGCTCTTTACTTGAACAACAGCTTGAAAACTTATTATACTGAATTTCTAATTGTTTGTATTTAACGGGATACGTGACATATAATCTCCTTATTTTTGGATAATTAGGATTCTTTTGGCATATAAACTAGAAATTGATCATCACCCTCTAATTGGAATTAATTGACCAAGGAATTGGCAGTTAATGAATTTTAGAGGAAACTAGGAAGGTATAAGGAATTAGGGTCTAGTCACATATAGTTTGCCATGAAATTAAATTAATTAGTAATAAAAGTTAATCCAAAAAATAGATAACTCTAAAACCTTAACTGTTTTCTCCATATTTTATTCCCAACTCATCGCTGCTTGCCTTCTAAAATTTTTAATTTACTGTTTAATGCTCTTTGAGCTTTCAAAACTATTTTCTACCATCTAACTAATCCTGTCAAATGCTATTATTGCTTAATCCATCAATTCTTGTGGGATCGACCCTTACTCACGTAAGGTATTACTTGGTACGACCCGATGCACTTGCTAGTTAGTTTGTGAGTTGTAAAATACCGCATCAAGTTTTTGGCGCCGTTGTCGGGGATTGATTGTGATTAACAACTATTAGTTGTTTGATTGTTTATATTAGGCGTTTTAATTTTAATTTTATAAAAAAAAATTGTTTTATTATTTTTTGAGAAAAAAAAGAAAAAATTTTTTCCTTGTTTCGCGTTAACAACCCCCTCCCCTGTTTCGTTTTCTTTAATTTTTTTCTCTTTTTTCTTTTATTATTTAAAAAAATAAAAAATAAAAAATTATTTTTGAAAAAAAATTCAAAACTTTTTTTAGCACTAATATTTTTCTTAATTTCTGAAATTAAGTTTGGTGTTTTTTAGTTAGTTTTATTTTAATTATTAGAATTCTGTTTTGTCTTCTTTACTTTCCTGTTTACCACATGGTGCGTTTAATTCTGTTTGGTATTTTGTGCTAAGAAAAAATAATGGAGAGAGATCACATGGGTTACTACTCACACCCGAGTAGTGATTCATATTATGGTAGATGGAGGAACTATCCAAGTTTTGGTTGACAAAGTCAAAACCAAAGAAACTTCAATGCTCCATGTTCCAACTATCAAGAGCCACCACCTCTATATTCATACCACGAACCACCATCTCCATATTCATACCAAGAACCACCATCTCACTATCCATATCAAGAACCATCATCTTTCTACCCATACTAAAAGCCACCACCTCCCTATTCATATCAAGAACAAGCATCTCCTTCTTATGCATATCAAGAACCACCATCTCCTTATTCATCTCAAATACCATCAGATGTTGAGCTTCTCATGAAAGAATACCTACATGATATAAAGACAAGTGTCAAAAATATAGAGAAACATGTGCAGTCAATTATCAAGTCACAGGAAGAGGAGCAAGGAAATTCCTTCCCAAGAGATATAATTCAAGATCATATGGAAGAAAGTGAGGAAATCAATCAAAGGAGTTTATACTCCAGTGAACTAGAGAACTTTCCATCCTCACACATGGAAGAAAAGGAATATACAAAAGCAAAAGAGGAAGATGCACCACAAAGGAGGAAGATGCACAATCTCCCACGTCCTTGGGAAGCAACGAAGAAGAGATTGAATTAGAAGACAATTACCAAGAGGAAGAGGTTGAAATTGAGGAAGCTTGCAAAGAAGTGGAAGAATTCAAAGAAGAACACAAGGGAGTGGAGCTTGCAAGACCTCTTCCAAAGCCATCACCATCCAATACAACATTCAAGTGGGTAAAATTCCTATCCTTAATCCTTACCTTCCCACTTGAATATGGGCTACTAGAGACGGATGGTCAACTTAGAGCTATTTGTGGCATTAAGAGTAAGAGAAAGATGGTTAGTGGCAAGAGTTGTCAAGCAAGGTTCAATACGGTTCCATGCTCCAAATTAAAGTGCAAGGATTGGTGTAGAGCTAAATTGAATGGGTCTAGAAGGTTGTTTGGATGTCTCTATGAGAATTCAGATCACTTGCCACCCGGTGGGAACAATGGTGATCCACAAGAAGACAGATGTAAAAGCAAGGTTTGGGACCCTGGAATTAATTCCCACAATCAACACTCTTGGGGCCTTGTCACTTACTTCAACTTGCTCAAAGGCATTATGCGCCTAGTTTGGGATCCCGGTAGCCATTGGAATCACAAACATTGGTGGGGATTTCTGGATCAGTACAAGCATAAGCCACCATAACAAGGAGCTCACCACATGTCCAACTTAAGGACTTTAACTAAAAGTGCTTGGTGGGAGACAACCCACCGTGGTATGATCGTTCCTTTTCATTCTTAGTTATTTTTCGTAGTAGTAGTTTTCTTGCTTATTTGATTTTTATTGAGTTCTTACTAATTTTCTGATCATGCAGCTATTTTAGAATAGAAACTGGATAAAAAAAAAAAGAGAAGAGGAGCATATGACGCGCAAGCGTCGCTGACGCGTACGCGTCATATGCATGTGCGTGAAAAAAATTGAATAGAGAGTTGCGCGGAGTGGCGCAAGAACGATGCTTTTTGCACAAACAAGCCCACGCGTATGCGTACACCACGCGTGCGCCTCATTCGTGATTTTGGCACTCCACGCGAACGCATCAGTGACGCGTACGCGTCACCTGGAAAAAACGACGTAAATATATGTTTTAGCAGAGAGTTGTGCGTACACACGGCTGGCTTCACGTGAATTGCGCAAAACCCAGGGCACGCGGACGCATGCCAGACGCTGACGCGTCATGAAGAAAATTTTGCTACCCACGCGTACGCATTGCCTGCGCCGCACAATTACACTAGTTCGCCGCCCAGTTTTAATTTTCTTTCCCCCTCTCCCAATCCTAATTCTCTCTTGTTCTTTTATCATAATATTTGTCTCTTTTTATTTTTCAGATTTTCTTTGCTTGAGGACAAGCAAATCTTTGAGTTTGGTGTTGTCGCTTCGCTTAAGGGTTTTCTGTTTATTTTTATGGCACTAAGGGAGGTGAATCATCTTTACAAAGGAGCACAACCTGAAGAATAAAACGACCGCTAGGATAACTAAGGTGGTTGAGTTTCTTTCATATTTTTTATTCCTCCCCTCTTTTTCTATGTTATGTTTCGGTTTTTCTGCTATTTTGCGTTGTTTTTTGCATGATCCTTTATTAGTGAGAATCCTAGGTCTAGTTTAGTTTTCCCTTAAGTGCTTTAATTCTGAAAGATGTCTCATGTATTACCCACTAAGCTTGAAATCAAAATTTTTTTTAAAAGTAAAATAGTGCATGATAAATTGAGTTAATTCTAAGAATACTCTTATTTACTTAAATGTGGTGGTATTAAATGTAATTCTGAATGCATGATATGAGCAGTGCATATTTGAATTTGAATCAAGGGATGTTGATGTATAAGGAACAGGAATTTAGAGAATTATTATGACTTCTCTGAAATAAACAAAAATTTAATCCTTGATGGAAAAGAAACAGCAAAAGAAAAAATATATATAAATAAAAAAATAATAATAAAAGTAAGGTCCAAGGCTCTGAGCATCAATGACTAGGGAGGTCAGACATGATTAAAAGCTCAAAGAGTTGTTTTTCTAGTCATGCTTGTGGTGCAATTGTGTCAAGTAATCCTTGAGACAGAACACTTAGAGTCGAGACCAAGTGTATTTAACAGAGTATGCCAAAGGCTTTGAGCACCACTGTCTGGGAGTAACTGAAAGAAAAATCAAAACTCAAAAAGAGTTCCCCAGTTAAGTGCTTGTGGTGTTTCTGTATCAAGTAATCCTTGAGACAAAATATTTAAAGTCACGGCTAGGCTCAAGGTGCAAAGCACCAAAGAAAAATAAATTAAACTAAATTTTGCTGTGTTCAAGGATTAAACTGAAATATAAAAGATCAGAGAATTCATAATATTATCCGGATTCTAATTCCGAATGACAATGACATCCTCTTGATTCAAAGGAGAGTGAGATGTCAAACCTATTCAGGATTACAGTTATAAACCCCACTATAAAAAGAGACATGAGCATAATCGAACTCTCATTCTCATGCAAATTCACATCCTAAGCTTTATTAGTTTTGGTTGCTTGAGGACAAGCAACAGTTTAAGTTTGGTGTTGTGATGCGTGAGCATCTTTCCTATCTCTTTCTAGTGAATTTGCATCTAAATTATTGAGTTTAATAAAGAATTAATTATCTTTTAGCCAATATGGATGCTACTTTGAGTCTTTTGCAATTTTGTTTATTTTAGGTAGCATTCGACTGGATTTGATGGAGTTTCTGCAGCTCAAGAATCAAAAGAGATTTCAGCGAGGAGCGACGCGTACGCGTGACTGACGCGTACTCGTGATTTGGAGCTTTCCATGGCGTGCCGCGTATGCGTGATTTGAAGATTTACTCAACGACGTGGACGCATGATCGACGCGTCCGTGTGACTTGCGGAAAAGACTATCGACGCGTACGCGTGCACCACGTGCAGAAAACATAGAAACCGCTGGGGGTGATTTCAGGGCCCCATTTTAGCACCCAAGTTAGGCGCAGATCCAGTGAAGCCAAGTGGTCCCCACGTTACAAGACGCGCAGTAGTTAGTTAATTCTGATTTAAATTCAAATTTGATTTTAAATCTTATCTTTAGGAAAAGATATTATCTTAATTTAAAATATTAGATTTTAAATTAATTAGGATTAGTTATAAAAGGAGAGACTTCTCTTCTATTAGGAGATTCCATGAGGGGATTCTATTAGGGAATTTTATACAAATTTACATTCCACATTGCATGAGCAACTAATCCTCCATTGTTAAGGTTAGGAGCTCTCTCTATTTGTATGGATTGATTTGTTTGATCTTTCTAATTTAATCTATGTTTTGATTTATTTTTTAATAATTTTTTTCGCTCTTTATTTTATGAATATGGGTGGAATGGAAGTATGACCCATACTCTAATTGAGTTCTTGTAAAACTTGAAAAAGCTCTTTACTTGAACAACAGCTTGAAAACATATTATACTGAATTTCTAATTGTTTGTATTTAACGGGTTACGTGACATATAATCTCCTTATTTTTGGATAATTAGGATTCTTTTGGCATATAAACTAGAAATTGATCATCATCCTCTAATTGGAATTAATTGACCAAGGAATTGGCAGTTAATGAATTTTAGAGGAAACTAGGAAGGTCTAAGGAATTAGGGTATAGTCACATATAGTTTGCCATGAAATTAAATTTTGCATGATTAAATTAATTAGTAATAAAAGTTAATCCGGAAAATAGATAACTCTGAAATCTTAACTGTTTTCTCCATATTTTATTCCCAACTCATCGCTGCTTGCCTTCTGAAATTCTTAATTTACTGTTTAATGCTCTTTGAGCTTCCAACACTATTTTCTGCTCGTCTAACTAATCCTATCAAACGCTATTTTTGCTTAATCCATCAATCCTCGTGGGATCGACCCTTACTCACGTAAGGTATTACTTGGAACGACCCGGTGCACTTGTTAGTTAGTTTGTGAGTTATAAAATACCGCATCAGGTATAAGCCCAGTCCTAGAGAAAATGGTGTTCACCATGTTCACTCAACAAGACAACAGATCACTAGAACCAACCTCACTGATCAAATACATATTCATACTGTGCACAAAGAGATTCTTCAAAAGCAGATAGGCTACACAAATACACACCTATGGAAACAGATCTCTATTTTTGGGATGCGAACATTTGGATCTGCAGGCAACACCTTCACTTTCATGGAGTGCACAAATTTACTTAGGTTTCTAAACCTTGATAGTCTGCGTATCCTAACTCTTTTGATAACCACAGCAACACCAGGCTTAGAATCAGGATATTTCCCCACATGAAAGCCACATGACAGCTGCCGTGTCGAATTCTGGTTAAGACATGCAAAAAGAATAAGCCAAATTTCAGGTTAGATATCTTTCGATTTCCTTTGAAGCCATGAGGTCCTTATGCATCCATCTAGATTGCTGAAAGGCTTTATGTTGCAGCTCTCTGTAGCAGCATCTTTCGCTTTCTGCCTTTTGCATCTCTCCCTTCAATATCTTTTCTTCTCCACCAGTAATTTAAGTTTATTGACCGTTCTGAGCAGCTCCCTTATTATATTCAATGGCATCATCCACCACAGAGGCTCTATCCATATGTTAATAGCAGACTCAACCTATTAGTTTGATTTGTAAAAATTGGTAAACAAGTTTATAAGTGTTTTATACCTTTGTGGGGCTTGGGATAACACTCCTCAGGATTTCTTATTTGCCATTCAGTTGCTATCTTATTTGTTTCTAAGTTGCTATGGTTCAAGATGAAAATCAAGATGTAACTGAGCGCAAAATGAAAAGAGAGAATAAATAAAAGCACAACTAGCTACTGAGAAACTATCCATAAATAACTGATAGAGAAATCAACGCTTACAAGTGAACAAAAAATGAATAATGAAAATTACATTATTGTGCTTATTTTCCTTCCCCTACCAAAACAAAAAGATTATAGTGCCACTTTAAAAGTCTCAAACTTCATCTAATTGGCTTGGCTAAAAGAGATTAGAACATACAGAACCAATAAGAACATATGTGACATGTAACAATGAATCTGTAACACCCTAACTACCAAAACCCACGCTTCCAGCTGCGCGACTCTGATAGCTCACACACATACCATACAACTTACAGAAACTCATAAAGAGTACATCCATATATATACATATATATATATATAAATAATATTACAAACATTAACCAATACAATTCCTATCCCTCTTACAGAATATATTAAGATAAAGGCGAGGGTACAGTAAAACATAACTAAAATAATACAGAGCATCACAACAACAATTAAATAAACTCTTCGTGACTTCAGCGCCCATATCCTGAAAGGGGGAAAAATGTAGGGTGGTGAGAACATCATCCTCGAAAGGGTTCTCAGTAGAGGGTTTTTGGGAATTACTGTAATAGGATACATGAAGATAAATCGTACCAGTGATTAAAAACCGAGAAGATAAACCGTACCAGTGATTAATAACCATCTTATGCCTCTTTTTCAAAAACAACAGTTTACAAATAAGGTAAAGTCAGAAATCTTTTCTGAAAGAGAAACCGTTCAATTCTCAAAACATCAAAGCCTTTCAAAATGGTTTATCTATACTGAACCAAAGTAGCCTTTCACATTTTATTCCAAACCAGAAACACAAAACCGAAATCAACCATCGGTTCATCTCAATCCAACCACGGCCCTAGGCCCAACCAATCCAACAGAGTTCCAGATGCAAACACAAGTAGGGAGATGCAAACACAAACAAACAGTTATTGCAAGTAGAACAATTAGCAGTTAATCACATAAGCAAACCAAGTACAATATGCATACCCAAACAATGTCACATAGATGCATATGATGCATGCCTGTCCCTAGTGGCTGATGATATCATCTGTCGATTATATAGCCAACCCGACACGTCCTGGTAGCTAACCATGGACAAAAACACCCCTCACGGAGCAAGTAGGTCTGAGCTACAACTCCATTGCTACTACCCGCTCAACCCAGAGCCAGTGGAATAACCACTACTGCGGCTACTACCCAGGCGGGTGTTTAACAGCTCAACCTGGAGCGAGTGGAATCACCACTACTACCGCTACTACCCAGGCGTCATAGTCTCTAACCTGGAGCAAGTGGGACAAACCACAACCCTTGCTACTACCCAGGTATCTCAAGCATATATTCATTCAGTTCCAACCATGGATCAACATCCATCTCAGCCATCCGGCTTAAATTCATAATTCATAGTCAGCCATACGGCTCACAACTCATTCGGCAATCAGCCATAAAACAATATCATACATAGCCATTCCGGCTCCCGGTTCAATCCAGAACCAGCCAATATTCATAATCATACATAGCCATTCTGGCCCATAACAAAACCGCACTTCCACCATTCAACATCATCAAATTCATAAAACCGGCATTTAAGCCATAAATCACTTTTCTCAAGCCATTTTGCTTTGAAATCAAGTTTCAACTCTTTTCAGCCTTGGCTTGAAAGGTCTCATTTCTCAAATCATCTCAGGCTCATAAGCCAAATTTTCTAAAAGTGAGTTCCCTTTTTAAAACAAAGCCACTCTCGGCATTTTCTTTCCAAAACTTCCAAAACCATGGAAAGTTAAAGATTCATTTTGGAAACATTCAAAATCACCCATCCAACAATGGGATTTTATAACAAAATTTTCCCGAAAAAGTTCCAAGTCTTTAGGGAAGGTCGATCTATATCAATTCTTTAAGATTCATTGAAACTCTTAAAATCATAGATTCTCGGTTCAAGTAAATAAAAACTGAATTTACTATAAAACCGGCCATACAAAATCACAAGTTCCAACCCGGTCCAAAAATCAACTCATTTGAAACGGAACCGGTTCATTTGAATCAAACCACTTTCAGGTTTCTTTTTGGAACCCATTTTTCCAACTCTTCCAAAATGCCTCAAACTTGATTACTCAATCAAAAGTCTAGGTTCCTTTAAAAATCACTAAAAACTCCTTTTTATATTGAAATCAATATTAAAGCATCATTCTTTCCTTCAGTGATTCAAACGGTAAAAATAGTTCAGTTCTAAATAAGCCGAACTCAATGTATAAGGTTCATCAAATAAATTAAGCTTGAAAACATAAATATCCTTTTAATAAATCAAATAATACAATTCCTCAAATCCAACCCTTTTTAAATAACTTTTCAAACAAGACTAGGATTTCACAAAAATTTCGGCAGCACCTCCCCTAAAACTTGGACTTTTGCCACCCGGTTCGGGTCCCAACTAAACCATTTCTCATTCCTTTTCAACAGCTCAAAATCAGAAATCAATTTAAAGCAAGCTAAATCCAGCAATCGCCTCAGTGGCGTATCTCAAGGATACCATTTCAAATCAACTCAATATCAATCGATATAACTCATTTCCAAAGCTTTAAAGAAACGGCTCAATAACAAATCATTTGTCCAAAACCAAATCAATTAAAGTCAATCAAATAATACATAAGGCAGATACAATCACTAAATACACAATATCTCACATCAGTATCCATATGTAATAATTCCATTACATAAAACATAGTTTTTGGAAAGCGCCCCTACCTCAAAACGCAATTCCATAACCCAAACGTCTCACAGAGTCCTTTCCGTCTCAACTCGAAATTACCGGCAACCAAAACCTCAGCTCCCAGCCACTTTTGCAATAACCATAGCAACACTAATCGCAACATATAACAATCAGGACTCGATCCCACGTTACCAAAACTCATTTATTAACCAAACACAACCGAAAACTAACGTGAGGCTTTCCGAAACATACTTACCAAAGAAGAAACGGCTGAACCGAACAGCGGCGGTCTCTTGAACCGATTCAGCAGCAGCACGTCAGCCACCTCAAGTGACAGCGGCGACCGGACTCCTGCGTTGGTAACTGAAACCCACATACAGAGGCGATAAAGCTGTCGGAATCTTAAACGAATAAACCAAATTCAAAGCCCTTACCGGTAGAGTTTTTCCGGCAACGGAAGAAGTAGCCAGAGACTCCGGCGGTGGTCCCGGGAGTCGAGAACCACCCCTGGTGGCCAGAACCCTTTTCTGATGGCGGCAGTTCCGACCGAGGCGGCACTGGCGACGTAAACAGCGGCTGGGCGCGGTGGTTGGACTCCCAGCACACCTTCAGATCTCTCTCGTCTGCTCTGCCATAAAGAACGGCGACTGTCTCTGCGGCAAGGTCAACGGCGGCGCAGCTCACCAACGATGGTGATAGCAGCTTCGCCCTTCTCCTGTGCGCGCATGCGCGCTCCCTTTTCCTCGTGTCGGCTCCTGCATCGCACCCCTCACATTCGCAGTTCTGGGTCCGGCGCGGTTCAATGGCGATCGACGGCAAGGTGCGGCGGCCAACCAGCGCCTCCTTCCTCTCCCCTGCGCGCACGAGCTTTCTCTCGCCTTCGTGACACTCTTCAGGCGACGGAACGGGATGATGGTGGCAGAACCGCGACTGGGCAGGGATGAACGGGGCGGCTTCGACGGCGGCGCTCCTCGCGTGCGGCAGTCCGGCAGTCACGGTGGCAATACCCAGCCGGCGGCGCCGATTCTTTCCCCCTCTCCTTCTCTCCTTCTGGCCCAGTCTCCATTTTTGATTTTCCCGTTCTTCCTTTCCATGTTTCTGTGAATGAGAGGGTGAGAGGGAAACAAGTGGGGTGCGGCTGCTGGGTTCAGAGGGAGAAATGGGTTCTAGTTAGGGTTTTCAGGGTTAGGGTTTTCCTTTTCAAAATTTAGGGCTGAGGGTGATTTGGTAATTTCACATAAAATTGGGAATAATATAGTAATTGAAACCCAAATTAAATCTAACACTATTTGTACATAGAAAATACTATTTGCTCATCAATTTCACAAATTATTTTCACTAAAATGCCCAAATCCAAAAATTAGAAATAATATGCTTAATTTATTCATTTTTCCAAAATAGCAGTAATAATATTTAAAATATTACTTATCTAATCCAAATCTTATAAAATCCTTATTATTTCATAACTATCAACCTTGTAATTTGAATATAGAAAATAATCCAGTAATTGTAAAATTAGATAATAATCATAACTTATCTCAAGTTCAATAAATCAAAACTTGCCCTAATATCCTTAATAAAATAATCTCTGAAATTAAGGTTATAAATAACTATATGATTTGAGACTTGATCATAAAAAGACTTTTCAAAGATTCTGGGTCTTACATTCTACCCACCTTATAAAAATTTTCGCCCTCGAAAATTGATACAAAATGAAAGAAATTCCATAACAGTTCACCCTTGAACACATTTAAGAAAGAAGCAAAAATATCTCAATATATAAACATATATACGGTTTTCAAATACTTTAATTGTCATATGCATAAGGATGCCAAGATAGGAGTTGCAAAGCAACATTACAAGATAGGCTCAATGCACAAGGTCACATGATCTCAAGGCTTTACAAACACTTGAGGTGCCAAAATAGAATGCAAATCAAGATAGGTGTTCACAAAGCAAAGTGGCAATTAGTGTGGTAAAAGGCTGCAAAGCATGTTGGTATTAAACAGCGGTATAACGTTCGCTGACAAAACTCGTTCCTACTTCAGAACCTCAACTTCCCAACTCCACCAATCATTTTACAACCTCATAGCCGATCATAAGCCTAACAACCACAAACCCGTTCGCAAGGAACAAAACACCCACAACTCATAACGTTACACACCTACCGCTTCATCTTCCACATACACATATCATGTCTTAAAGAACTAACGCATCGCGTTACAACGTCTACAGATCGCACGTGATATCAAAATAATTCTCGAGTCTACTCAGAAGGATACAAGATCATAGAAAGGAGAGACATATGTCAAGAATAATACTCATAGATTTGGGAGAATGTATCCAATCCAGGTAAACAAAGATACTTAGCCAATGAAGTTTACTAGAAATAAATCGATTGACAACTTCAAAGATAACCCTTGGATCAAAGAAATCCAATAGGATCAACAAAGAGAAGGATCAGCGTATTAGTTTGAAACAAGTTCAAGCTGAGTCGAAGAAGTATGAGGTTTATAGAGAAGAATCTCTCAAACCAAAGACAAAGCTCACAGAACTTCAAGAGCACGATTAAGACATTTTCGAGTACATTTTTTCACAAAAGAATCGAAAACTTGCGAAAAATCACTTCGCAAATTAGAAGAAAAGTTAAGTAACAAACATTCTCCAAGAGAATAACAAAAGCAATAACGTGGCTTTGCTGTAATACAATTTTATGTTGAAACAGATCATGCAGAATCTTAAAAGTAAGGTGAACACAAGTTTGGCTAAGAGCCAAAATATTACCTCAAATATGTTAGAAAGATAATTAGGTGCACAACCTAACCAAAAGCAATCATAAAACTCGGAATAAAATCAAATGATTGTTCAAAAATTCTCAAAGTTCATATTCAAACAAGCGTTTATAAAAATTATAGCAAGGACGAAACAGAAAATTAAACTCTATTTGGAAAAGAAGGTCCGAGGTAGAAATTTGCTCATAAATTGGTAAAGGAAATAAGTGGTGCGTTACAAACGAACAGGTTTCCACTAAACAAGGAAGTTCTTCAAAACTTTATTTAAAATAGCGCATGCCAACTTTAAAACAACTTTGCCAAAATTTGAACAATGGTTTCAATCATAACCAAGCAACAGAAAATAAATCTCGTTTAGTATTTCTTCCAAGAGAATTCAAAACTTCTTTTAAAGTTCAAAACAAGACTCCAAAGTGTTCTCGAAATCATCATCTCGAAAGGATATTCGAGGAGATTAGAATGTACTTAAAAGGAGTCAAGCCATAAAAGAATGAATCTTAAATCAAACTAGTTAAAACAAGATCCACTAGGCATGAGACATCAAACCAGCTTTCAATTGATTCAAAAGAATACAAAAATCGTAGGAAAAGACAACTCAATCATTAGTAACTTCTCAAGGATAAATCTTTGACTAAAAACTCTGTTAGAGACAATGAGAAGATAAACGATGCACTAATTTGAAACGAATCAAAATGATTCACATAATGATGAAGTTTACAAGAGAGGAAAAACCAAGATCAATGATAACGTTCACAAGATGTAAAAGATTAGTTAAAAACAAAGTCAAACATGACGTTCATGGAGATGGAAAGCTTAAGAGAGAATTTAGTCCGTTCATAGAAAGAAAGCTATGAGTCCAACATTTTCAAAAGAATAACAATGGCATAAACAATGTGGTATGCTAAATCAAACTCAATTCAAAATAAGTTAAGTAAAGCTTATCAAATGAGACTCAACTGGGATAAAAGTGAAAAAGCTTTCCTTTCCGAAATTTTTTGAAAAATATCCAAATACCTACTCAAATGAAGATGTGCGTTGGAACCGTAGTAAAATTGCTAGAAAGTCAAATTGTAATTTAAGGTAAATGCAGTTCCATAAACCAGTAAAAATACGGCCGAGGTATAAAAGATAGATAGTTGCTAAACGGTATGAGTAATCTTCAAAATTTCATGTATAGATAAGTATATATCTATTAAATAGCAATTTTCATAAAATCTCAAAATTGGCTGTGCTCACGGTCAAATAAGAGAAAAACTGAATCAACAATTTCTCTAATAATGGACTCAGAATCCCGGAGTTAAAATGTACAACGCAGTAAGACAAGTTCAAAACTATGTCAAAGAACATGAATCAAGAAGAACTCAAACCGAGGAAGATAGATGCAACAAGGGTTTTAAATAAGCATATGCACTTTAAGATCAAACAAGGATGCATATGAATAAAGAAATAGAGTTGAAGTATCAAACTACTTTTCAAGAGGACTAGCAAACAAGAACTTCAAGTTAGGATATGAAAGAACAGGTCAACTCGAACAAAATTCAAGACACACAACTGAATAGCCTCGAGAAATAGTTTCCAATGTTCCCAAAACCCGCGATTCGCTTTACTCAAAACTCATATATTACCCATGATAACCCATTAGTGCTTTCATGTACATAACTCACCAGTATTATGCCGGCCAAACTTAATACCAAGAATCATGCAATGCAAGACTAACAGCGTCAATCAATAGATCGTCATGTGCATAAGGCTCTAATTCTCATCATTCGACAAGACCTAATACATGACAAACGCTCAGAGTATGCAATTGAAGCATAGTCAGTCCATTCCTCAGGCTCTACAGGAAGAACTACTCTGATACCATAATGTAACACCCTAACTACCAAAGCCCACGCTTCCGGCTGCGCGACTCTGATAGCTCAGACATTATGACGACACTTATACTATTTAATACTAAAATATGAGCCTGTTTAAAACTTTAAACCACAAGACCGCTCCCAAAAATACTTTCCTTCGACAAAGTACATCCATAGATACCATACCACTTACAAAACTCATCAACAGTACATCCATATATATACATATATATATATAAATAATATTACAAACATTAACCAATACAATTCCTATCCCTCTTACAGAATATATAAAGATCAAGGCGAGGGGACACTAATAGCTAAGAGAGTACAAAAATACTGAACAAACAGAAATTAAACATAATCATTCTGAAGCTTTGTCGTCCATATCCTGAAAAGGAATAAACTATAGGGAAGTGAGAATGTCATCCTCACTTGTTCTCACTATAGGATTACAGAAATTGCTATAATGATGACACGTCATCTTATGCTAGCTTTTCAAGCAATTTTTCACTTGTTTTATTAGGTTTTGTGCACTTTCTTGCATTGTAAGTAAGTAATTTAGGGTGGATTTGCATGATTTTGTTGAATCAATCAACCATCCTTTATTTGACACTAAATCATAAGGTTTAAGCTAGAATTAGTTGGTTTTGAATGATTTATAAACCTTGTGAATTTGGTGATACTTTGATTGGTTGTTTTGATTACTTATAGGTGAAGAAAAGAAAGAAACAAGGAAAGCGTGGCCTATGAAGCGTGGCCTAAGGATATAAAAGCGTGAAGCAAAAGCATGGCACACCAAATGAAGCAAAGGCCTATGGCGCAAGATTTAAGAGAGTTAACCGAGCGCCCAAGGAAGCAACCAAAATCAATAGCGCTCAGTTAACTAAGTTCACTTTATCGGGGGTCTCCTCAAAGAAATTCAAGGTGCAACATTTGGTAGAGGCTTCACCAAGTTTCGAACCAAGCACCTGAGGGATAAGAGAAGCGCTACTCCACAAAAGAAATTGGCAAAAGGAGCTAGCCAAGGTTTGAACCAAGCACCTAGGGAGCAAGGAAGAAGCGCTACTCCAAGGGAAATAAGCAAAAATTGCAATCCCCAAGGTTCGAAATTGGAGACACGAAGAATAGAACAAAGGGCGCTCAGTTACCTTATTCAACTGAGCGCTACCTTTCATTGTTTCACAAAGAAAATTCCTCCACACATGTTGCACCCAAGGTTCGAAGTGAGGCTCCCTCCCAAGCGCACAAGGGGCACTCAGTTAACTTTGTTAACTGAATGCTACACTCCTCATGAAATGTTGGCACCAAATGTTGCAAGCAAGGTTCGAATTGAGGCCTCACGTTGCACACATTGAGCGCTCGGTTAAGTGCTCCAACTGAGCGCTATCGAGGCTGTACACAAAGAAGGCTTGGTGCGCAACAAATTGGAGGGCCAAAAGCAAGGTGGAGCGCTCAGTTAGATTAATTAACTGAACGCTTCCCTGGAACTTGACATGAGCCCAAAACAAGAAGAAATTGAGCGCTCAGTTGGTTCAATTAACCGAGCGGTTCCCTGGAGGTGCACCATGGGTTCAATTTCAATTCAATTGCCACTTTGGATCCAATCCTTCACCAAATTGAGAAGCCCACTCTAAATTCTGAAGATCAAAAATAGAAAGTGTATAAATAGGACTTAGTTTAATTTAGAGAGGACTTTTCACTTTCACTTTTAAACCTTCTTTTATTTTGAGTTTTATTTTGAGCTCACTTTTACATTTTAGCTTTGAATTGGGATCGAAAGCTGAGTTCTCTCCTCCTTGTTCTTACTTCTGCATTTCTTACTTTCTGTTGATGAATTTTGGATAGAGATTGAAGGAATTCTATTTCAATCATTGATCTATAATTCATCTTTGTTTTCTTCTGCATAATTCTAAGATTTGGGAATTGGATTTAGCTTTTTGTTTTCATTTTCATTTCTTCTGCTACTTTTGCTTTCTGTTTTGGAATTTGAATTGAGATTGAAGAGCTTCATTGATTCAAGGTTTGAGAATCATCTTTACCTTTCTTCTCAACTGTTCCAAGAGTTCTTCATTGATCTTCAAGTTGTTCTTGTGTATTTTTCTTGATTGATCTTTAATTTTTCTTGTTTTGTGTCTTTTCTTGTTTTTCTTGTGCTTTTTCAAAACAGTAACTTTCAAAAATTTTTACTTATATCCATTTTTAGAATTAACTCTGAAGTTGCTGCCCATTTTGCTGGAGCTTTAGTAGTTGTTCTTAATAATTGGGTATACCCTTTGGAACCTTTTTCAAAAATAATTTTTCTTGGATTAAATCTTGTACCAAACTTTAAGTTTGGTGTTTTCTTGTTAATCTTTTTATAATTTTCGAAAATTTTATTAAAGTTTTCTAAAAATTTTAAGCGTTTGGTGTTCTTTCTTGTGTTCTTGGTGTTCTTGTGAATCTTCAAAGTGTTCTTGAGTTTTTCTTGTGTCTTGATCTTAAAATTTTTAAGTTTGGTGTTCCTTGGTGTTTTCCCTCCAAAATTTTCGAAAATA
>NC_029775.3:15768314-15768868 GCF_000817695.3 Arachis duranensis
TAGATCTAAAAATTTTAAGTCTTGTGCCTTTTGTGTGTTTTTCTCTTTCATCATAAAATTCAAAAAAAAAATCTTTTCTAAATAATTTTAAAACTACATTTTCGAATTTTTTTTATAAATTTCAGATTTCAATTTCAAATTTTTTCGAAAAATTTTCAAAAAAAAAAAAATTTTGACTTCTTTTTATATCAAATTTTTTTTTTAACTTCTTTTTATATATTTTGTTTTTACTTATTCCATTTTTTTAAATCAACATATAAATTATCTCTTGTAATCCAATATGGAAGCAAGTAGGAATGAACAGTCTAAGAGGACTCTGGGGTCATATGCTAACCCCACTACTGCTTCATATGGGAGTAGTATCTGTATACCTTCCATTGGAGTTAGTAGCTTTGAGCTGAATCCTCAGCTCATTATCATGGTGCAGCAAAACTGCCAGTATTCTGGTCTTCCACATGAAGAACCTACAGAGTTTCTGGCACAATTTCTGCAAATTGCTGATACAGTACGTGATAAGGAAGTAGATCAGGATGTCTACAGACTATTACTGTTTC
>NC_029775.3:15769257-15769964 GCF_000817695.3 Arachis duranensis
AGCTTATTGATACAGTTGCTAGAAATCAGCATCTGTACCTAAGCAGTGAATCTTCCATGAAAGAAGAAGCTAAAACAGTAACTGCAGAACTCAGTCCTGTAGATCAGGCTAATGAATTCAATTGGCAATTAGACTTTCTAACTCAACAGCTAGCCAAATTCAAGGAAATACTACAGGAAATAAGAATGGCTAACAGGAATATGGAAGTACAGTTAAAGCAAACAGAAAAGCGACTGTTAAAACAAATAACAGAAGAATGCCAAGCAGTTCAATTAAGAAGTGGGAAAACATTAAATACCTCACTTCAAAGCAGCAGGAAGCCAAGAAATGAACAGATGTCTACTCAAAATCCCTCTGAGAACTATCAGAGCCCAGAGAGGAATGATGCTGGCGCTGAACGCCCAGACCATGCTCATTCCTGGCGTTCAACGCCAGAAACAAGCATGAATCCGGCGTTGAACGCCCAAAGGGAACATGGTTCTGGCGTTCAAACGCCAGTAACCAATGAGGAGGTGGCGTCTAACGCCACTCCAGCTTCCACCCCTGGCATTCAAATACCAGTGGGAGATCAGACACATACAAGTGCTGATAACAACCCTTCTAAAAAGGCTTCTCAACCAACTTCTGTAGGTAATAAACCTGCAGCAACTAAGGTTGAGGAATACAAAGCCAAAATGCCTTATCCTCAAAAACTCCGCCAAGCGGAA
>NC_029775.3:15773452-15773969 GCF_000817695.3 Arachis duranensis
TAAAGAAGCGCTTGCTGGGAGGCAACCCAGCCATTTATAAAGCTTATTTGTTAATTAATTGATTTTTACAGGTTTATTTCAATTATCTTCAAGGTAAAATAGCAATTGCTTGAGTTCACATAGTTATAGAAGGATTCAGAGGATAAAACAGCAAAAAGGAAGCTCACTGGTGCGAAAAAGCCAGTAAGATCTGTTTTGGGCATTGAACGCCCAAAAGAAGCATCTACTGGGTGTTCATCAACGCCAGTAGAGATAGCCATCTGGGCGTTAAACGCCAGAAAGGAGCATCTTCTGGGCGTTAAACGCCAGAAAGAAGCACCTTCTGGGCGTTTAACGCCAGTCTGCTAGTATCCTGGGCGTTCAGAAAAACGCCCAGTGACAAAGGACTTCCTGGCGTTCAACGCCAGAAAGAAGCATCCGCTGGGCGTTGAACGCCCAGGAGAAGCAGCATTTGGGCGTTAAACGCCCAAAACATGCATTGTTTGGGCGTTTAACGCCAGGATGGTGGGGAGGAGGT
>NC_029775.3:15774126-15774423 GCF_000817695.3 Arachis duranensis
TTCTAAAAACACTAATTTCTAAAATCCCTTTTTCAAAAATATCAAATATATCTTAATTCATAAACCCAAATCTTTTTCCAACCCAAATCTTTTTCAAATCTTTTTCAACTCATCATATCTTTTGGATTTCAAAATTGCCTCTCCCTCTATTCCTCTCCTGTCATTTCTTTTGCTTGAGGACAAGCAAACCTCTAAGTTTGGTGTGAGTTGCCATGATCACTGAGCTTAAACTCATCAAGATCATGGCACCTAAGGGAACAAGAAGAGCAAGGATGTGAACTGAAGGAACTAAAGTGT
>NC_029775.3:15777533-15793165 GCF_000817695.3 Arachis duranensis
CCTTACTCACGTAAGGTATTACTTGGACGACCCAGTGCACTTGCTGGTCAGTTGTGCGAATCACAAATTCGTGCACCACAAACCAAGTACAATATGCATACCCAAACAATGTCACATAGATGCATATGATGCATGCCTGTCCCTAGTGGCTGATGATATCATCTGTCGATTATATAGCCAACCCGACACGTCCTGGTAGCTAACCATGGACAAAAACACCCCTCGCGAAGCAAGTAGGTCTGAGCTACAACCCCATTGCTACTACCCGCTCAACCCAGAGCCAGTGGAATAACCACTACTGCGGCTACTACCCAGGCGGGTGTTTAACAGCTCAACCTGGAGCACCCTGTCACCCTTACAACCAGAGAGAAAACACAAGCATACTCGCATACAACATTCATCTCAGCCATCCGGCTTAAATTCACAATTCATTCAATTGCATACATGCATTTGTACTCAACCATGGATCACCATCCATCTCAGCCATCCGGCTCACGATTCAATCCAGAACCAGCCAATTTATCAATAAATACAGCCCTTCGGCTTAAATTTATAATTCATAGTCAGCCATACGGCTCACAACTCATTCGGCAATCAGCCATAAAACAATATCATACATAGCCATTCCGGCTCACGGTTCAATCCAGAACCAGCCAATATTCATAATCATACATAGCCATTCTGGCCCATAACAAAACCGCACTTCCACTATTCAACATCATCAAATTTATAAAACCAGCATTTAAGCCATAAATCACTTTTCTAAAGCCATTTCACTTTTAAATCAAATTTCAACTCTTTTCAGCCTTGGCTTTAGAGATCTCATTTCTCAAACCATCTCAGGCTCATAAGCCAAATTTTCTAAAAGTGAGTTCCCTTTTTAAAACAAAGCCACTCTCGGCATTTTCTTTCCAAAACTTCCAAAACCATGGAAAGTTAAAGATTCATTTTGGAAACATTCAAAATCACCCATCCAACAATGGGATTTTATAACAAAAGTTTCCCGAAAAAGTTCCAAGTCTTTAGGGAAGGTCGATCTATATCAATTCTTTAAGATTCATTGAAACTCTTAAAATCATAGATTCTCGGTTCAAGTAAATAAAAACTGAATTTACTATAAAACCGGCCATACAAAATCACAAGTTCCAACCCGGTCCAAAAATCAACTCATTTGAAACGGAACCGGTTCATTTGAATCAAACCACTTTCAGGTTTCTTTTTGGAACCCTTTTTTTCTAACTCTTCCAAAATGCCTCAAACTTGATTAATCAATCAAAAGTCTAGGTTCCTTTGAAATCACTAAAAGCTCCTTTTTATATTGAAATCAATACTAGAGCATCATTCTTTCCTTCGGTGATTCAAACGATAAAAATAGTTCATTTCTAAATAAGTCGAACTCAAGGCATAAAGTTCACTAAATAATTTAAGCTTGAAAACATCAATATTCTCTTAATAAATCAAATAATACAACTTCTCAAATCCAACCCTTTTCAAATAACTTTTCAAACAAGGCTAGGATTTTGCCACCCGGTTCGGGTCCCAACTAAACCATTTCTCATTCCTTTTCAACAGCTCAAAACCAGAAATCAATTTAAAGCAAGCTAAATCCAACAATCGCCTCAGTGGCGTATCTCAAGGATACCATTTCAAAATCAACTCAATATCGATCGATATAACTCATTTCCAAAGCTTTAAAGAAGCGGTTCAATAACAAATCATTTGTCCAAAACCAAATCAATTAAAATAAACCAAGCTGAATTCAAAAGTGCATTCGACTTTTCACATCATTGAAATAATTGACTCAATTCAAACCAATCCTCAACGGTTTAAACTCAGATTTCAAATCTTTAAAGAATCAACTTCAAAACATTATATTTTACAAAGCCGCACAACAACTCAGCCAAACCAACATCCATAATCATTCAAGTCAATCAAATAATACATAAGGCAGATACAATCACCAAATACACAATATCTCACATCAGTATCCATATGTAATAATTTCAATACACAAAACATAGTTTTTGGAAAGCGCCCCTACCTCAAAACGCAAATCCATAACCCAAACGTCTCACAGAGTCCTTTCCGTCTCAACTCGAAATCACCGGCAACCAAAACCTCAGCTCCCAGCCACTTTTGCAATAACCATAGCAACACTAATCGCAACATATAACAATCAGGACTCGACCCCACGTTACCAAAACTCATTTATTAACCAAACACAACCGAAAACTAACGTGAGGCTTTCCGAAACATACTTACCAAAGAAGAAACGGCTGAACCGAACAGCGGCGGTCTCTTGAACCGATTCAGCAGCAGCACGTCAGCCACCTCAAGTGACAGCGGCGACCGGACTCCTGCGTTGGTAACTGAAACCCACATACAGAGGCGATAAAGCTGTCGGAATCTTAAACAAATAAACCAAATTCAAAGCCCTTACCGGTAGAGTTTTTCCGGCAACGGAAGAAGTAGCCAGAGACTCCGACGGTGGTCCCGGGAGCCGAGAACCACCCCTGGTGGCTAGAACCCTTTTCTGATGGCGGCAGTTCCGACCGAGGCGGCACCGGCGACGTAAACAGCGGCTGGGCGCGGTGGTTGGACTCCCAGCACACCTTTAGATCTCTCTCGTCTGCTCTGCCATAAAAAACGGCGACTGTCTCTGCGGCAAGGTCAACGGCGGCGCAGCTTACCAACGATGGTGATAGCAGCTTCGCCCTTCTCCTGTGCGTGCATGCGCGCTCCCTTTTCCTCGTCTCGGCTCCTGCAGTGGGGTGCGGCTGCTGGGTTCAGAGGGAGAAATGGGTTCTAGTTAGGGTTTTCAGGGTTAGGGTTTTCCTTTTCAAAAATTAGGGCTGAGGGTGATTTGGTAATTTCACATAAAATTGGGAATAATATAGTAATTGAAACCCAAATTAAATCTAACACTATTTGTACATAGAAAATACTATTTGCTCATCAATTTCACAAATTATTTTCACTAAAATGCCCAAATCCAAAAATTAGAAATAATATGCTTAATTTATTCATTTTTCCAAAATAGCAGTAATAATATTTAAAATATTACTTATCTAATCCAAATCTTATAAAATCCTTATTATTTCATAACTATCAACCTTGTAATTTGAATATAGAAAATAATCCAGTAATTGTAAAATTAGATAATAATCATAACTTATCTCAAGTTCAATAAATCAAAACTTGCCCTAATATCCTTAATAAAATAATCTCTGAAATTAAGGTTATAAATAACTATATGATTTGAGACTTGATCATAAAAAGACTTTTCAAAGATTCTGGGTCTTACAGAATCAAAGAAAAATTCTTCCTATAATTTATATTTACATTGCATTTGAAGAGGCATACTGATGAGCGGATAATTTATACGCTTTTTGGCATTGTTTTTAGGTAGTTTTTAGTATTTTTTAGTTACTTTTTAGTATATTTTTATTAGTTTTTATGTAAAAATCATATTTCTAGACTTTACTATGAGTTTGTGTGTTTTTCTCTGATTTCAGGTATTTTCTAGCTGAAATTGATGGACCTGAGCAAAAATCTGATTCAGAGGTTGAGAAAGGACTGCAGATGCTGTTGGATTCTGACCTCCTTGTGTTTTTCTGTTTTATTTATCTTTTAATTATCAATACCTCATAACCATTTGAATCTGGCAGACTGAAATTTACAAGATGACCATACCTTGCTTCAAGCCGACAATCTCCGTGGAATTGACCCTTACTCACGTAAGGTATTACTTGAACGACCCAGTGCACTTGCTGATCAGCTATGCGGAATTGTGAAAAGTGTGAATCACGATTTTGCATACCACATAGCTTTCTAGTGATAAGGATTAATCCCCTCACCAAAGACTAATAAAAGCCTTTCTAATTTTATACCTGAATAAAAGATCAATTTTATACTTGATTGACATAAATCACCAAAGGAAAAGGATAATTATCTTACACTCTTTGGTTTCTTTTGATAGTTGTTAATAGAGAAGAGCTTTTTCAAGACCTTCACATTCACTACCATGCTAAGCCTATTGATATTCTTAGTTACTGGAACTAGTGCATCATTATTATTGTTATTATTGGCAAATCTTGATGAAGCTAGAGTAGCACATCTGAAATCAACAAATCTTCTATTATCACAAAACTTAATAATACTTTATCAAAAGCCTAGAAACCAAGGAAATTAGATTCTTAATTCGATAGTGAGCAAAAACAAACAACTATTAATAGAAAATTAAGAATTTAAAAACCCTAAATTTCAGATAAAAAGTGAAAAAAAAGAAAAAAAGACCTAATGTGGTGCTAGCGAATGAGGACCATGGTCTGGTGGATTGACTTGGCCATGTCGAACTTGAAGACGAGAGTCTGGAGGCAGTGCTCAAGGAAGTTCTCGACAGTGAGAGCGAGGACGTAATCGCGGAAGTGACAGAGAATGCGGCACCAAATTGCAAAAGCTCGCTAATGGCAGTAACAATGTTGCCTGCGGTGGCGAGGTGATAAACAAAGCAGCAAGGAGATGATAGGCGATGACTAACCTTCAGATCGAAGTCAGAACAAGATCGTAGAAGCTCATTGAAAGCAGCGGCACGATGTTGATAGGTGTCGCGAGGGGATGAGCAGCGACAAGGAGATGAACGATGGCAGAGAATTAAGCGGCAGCAACAAATATTCAGATCGAAGTCAGATCAAGAACCAGATAGAAGCTCGATGAAGGCAGCAACAATAGCGTTTCTTGCAGCGGTGAGGAGATGAGAAGCGATAAGAGGATGAATGCTAGAGAGGAAATAATTGGCAGCGATGTGAGGTGAAGGACAATGGCGTGAGATGAATGGTGGAAAAAGATTAGAGTTCGTCATTTACATTACCCACAAACTTCTCATATATGCAGCAACACATCATCCGAATTAAAAGAGAATCAAAAAATGATAGGAGCGGTTTTAAACCGCTGGAATCAACTAAAACCGCCTCAAAAATATGAAAATTTTGGCAGAGACCAAAAACGCAGGAATTAGCATAAAAAATGGCAATTTTGTGTAACCGCCATAAAATCATTGCCATTTTAATCCACTTTTTTT
The DNA here is from genome assembly GCF_000817695.3 of Arachis duranensis. Lineage (NCBI taxonomy): Eukaryota > Viridiplantae > Streptophyta > Magnoliopsida > Fabales > Fabaceae > Arachis > Arachis duranensis. Next base: position 15,782,614 of record NC_029775.3, read on the forward strand.
TGTAGTGTTATAATAGAATTTTATATTTTATCTCATTAAAAAAAAGTGTAACTAGCTAGTCTTTACAATATTGGTACCGCCAGTATTTATAAACGAAAAGATAAAGAAAATAATAAACAAACCCCACCTTATTCAATATTCAATAGATTACAAAGTTATTCTTTCATTTAACTTTTTTCCCGAGTAGAAATTAAACTTTCTAATAACTATTTGATGAGTAAGTTACAATATTAACCTTTTCCCTTAGCTTCTTCCGGCAAAAGAATTCAGTGATAATTATATTCCCCGAATTGTAACTGCAGAAAAGTGTGTATAGTTTTCCTCCTTGGTTAGCAAGAAACCTTTTAGCTAATGCACTTACACTGCTATTACTACTATCTTTCTTCCCAATAACAATCACCGCTGGCTCTGATCCTGATTCAGGTGATGATGAGTTCTCATCATCAAAAATGTTATAATCTTGAAAGGTGTAATCAGGTGAATCAGCAGCAAGAGGAGGTTCTTCAGCTAAAACCCTAGCAAATGCAACAATATTTATCATATAAGAGGCTGCTATACTCAAACTCAGTGCCAAAAATAGGATCTTCATTTTGTTGATTCTTGTGATCGATTATTAGCTCTTTGGCACAACATCACATTGAGTTTTGCGGCTAACATATATACACTTCTTTCTTTCTTTTATTTATAACCCTTAGTTTCTTGAACTATATATGCTGAAATTAAATCTTTTATAGTAACGTTACCATGTGTACGTTTGATAAAACGTATATAACTAAAGTTACTTGATTTAACAATATTTCTCACAATTATTTTTTTAATTTTTATTACATTTATTTCACTACACACATTTACTTTGACTATGCTCTCTTAACCATTCTTATACTTATTTAATCATATATGATTAGATTACTTTCAAAAGAAAAATTATATATAGTTAGATTTGATGCTTTGTTCCTATAATTAAAATATCACATTTGTTATTTTCATGTGTTAAAAATTAATTTCACTATTGTAATTGTTTATAAAATAATAATGATCTAATCATATAATAAAATTTATTTTAATAAAGATAAAAGAATAGAATTGTTATGGATGAAAAAGAATCCACAAAGATTAGGTAAAAATAGAAAAAATATATATATATTCTTATTGTATGTTAACAATTATAAATTTTTAAAATAAATAGTTTAATTAAAAATAATATCAATAAAGTTGACGAGTAAACTAGTCTTAACTTATTTGTTCATTCACTCGTTGTAAGTTTCATTTGTAATTAATTACCATAATGTGAAAGTAGTTTAATTTTACGAAGGTTTTAATTTCTTAGTGATAAACATGTTTTTTTATATTGTAATTAACGTTTACATCTGATATTAATTTTATTCGTAACTAATGTTTCAAATATTTTTTAATTTTAATGTCCTTAATGCTTTAAAATTGTTTTGATTATACTCTTAGAAGTTAACATCATATGTGATGTAGCAATAATAAACTAATGTCATAAATTAACCAACTTAATTAGTCCACTGATTAGTTTTCTTGTCCACCTAAATAAATAGCAGAAATTTAAATTTTATCTTATATATATAGTTAAAGTCGACAAATAGAAAAGCTCATTCCGTCTAATGAGACAATCCTAAAATCTCACCGTCTCGTCTAATGGCAGGTTAGCGGACCAAACCTACCAATTTTTTTACTATTAAATATTAAACAATATATATAAGTTTATAACTATTTTAATACATTTATAATTTTTAAAGATATAAAAGAATTATAATTTTTAAATTCATAAACATTAAAATCTTTAAAATTATAAATATGTAATAAACATAATCATAAACCAAGTTTTTTAAAACAAAATAATAAAACTAATATTATCCAAAGCAAAATAAAATTGTCCAAAATATATAATTAAACATCTACAAGTTTAAAACATAATCAATCAAACGTAAAACATAATCCAAAATACTAAATTAGAACATTTTCAAAAAATGTTTCTAGCAAAAACAAACGTTGAGCCCACCAGGAAGGTCTGACCCACCCTGTCAAAACTCGCGGTTTAAGTAGTACAAATTAGACGAACTTTTAAAGTGTTGCGGTCTTAATTTTTTAGCTTGACCCGCTTTTTTTAGCGAGTTATACGGACCGGTCTAACGAATTTAAGTCTATTTACCATTCTACATATAGTAAGTATAGTAACTCATTGACTAACAATAAAATTTTAAATGTAGATCAAATTCACAACGAAATAATATTTGATATTTCAAGTTAAAAATACAGTGAGAAACCAAAATTAATGTCATAAAATGAATTCTAAAATTTTCCTAAAATATTTTTTGGAAAAGTCTAGGGGCCAGCAATTTTATTGCATTTTGGCCAGCATGTAACCAGAAGAGAAAGGTGAGCCATTGGATAAAATCTCACACCAATCTCACACCATCAAATCATCATTGATGGCTAGTTGATGGCTACCAATCACAAATGTTGCTGGCCCTAGCATTGCTCATATTTTTTTTTTGAGATAAATTGGATAATCTCTAACACTAAACGTTACAAATTTAACCACATAACACTCACTCATATAACACTTAACGATTCTATTTAGTGTTTTTAGCCTTTAATTCTAGGGGAACCTATTACAAAGCATAAATGATGGCCACTTAGCTTGAGCAATTCTCCTAATTTGATTTGATCCGGTTTAGTATTATGAAATGAATAGGAGGTTTCTCATTCTATAATTAAGATCACTAAGCTAACTAAGAAAAGTTAATACTTATTTGTTTTATTGGGGTAATGTTATTTCAACAACAAAAAGTATTTTTAACAACTAATAGTTACGTATTTTTCGTAATTAGCAATAATGCACGTAGTCTGTATATATTGGTGATGAAAAGAAGATTTTGCCTGTCCCTTTAAATTGAAATTAAAGAAACGACTCAATTTTAAAAGTTCATGCCCCATTTTCTTCTCTTTCTTGTTTCTCAGTGTTGCTATTCTCCCAAAAACTCATAAATCGTTCTTGGCATTCCCACATCCATAGCCATTTCAGTGAGGACAGTGAATGTAGAGCAGCCCGACGAGGAAACCGAGGTGATGGAAGGGTGGTGCTCCGCGGGTCAAACGAGGTAGAAGTATGTGAGATCAACGGTTATGGGTTTATCATATAAACAAATGAATATTTTACTTTGGTGGGCCCTGTTTTTGTTCATCCGGTATTTAGGCCCCCTGTTTTTGTAATCCACACAACCATTGATTGGTTATTGGTTTGTTTCCAAATTTGTTTTATTGGGTACTAAAAATCTGTAAAAGCGTTTGCAATTATAATATTCCACGTTTTAAGCTAAAAGAAAAAAAATAGGAATATTGAACTACATGTTGTGATAAGTATGAAATGGATACGAGGTGGATGATCATTTTTCTATGTTATTTAGAATATCAAGAGAGATTGTATAATTAATTGAGTTTGAAAAGTTGACCCTTATATGTATATAAATAAGAGTTTGCTCTGAAGGATAAAACACATAAAAAGTAATAAATAATTCTCTCTCCCTTTGTGTTGCAATACTTCTTTTTCTCTTTTTATATTTCTTTATTTTATATTTGTTACCTCTTCTTTATTTATCTATTTAGTTATTTTATAACACGTTATCAGCAAGAGACTCTGATCAAATTTTAGGAAGACTCCAGGTAACAAATTTTTATTACGTCGAAACTCTTTCATCTTGAATATAATGCTCTTGTAATATTTGGAAATAATTATTTATCATGGATATAGATGTTGAAATCCATCTTGATTCAATGGATCTTGAAGATACCATTGAGGCTGAAAATAATACATCCCAAAACGATAAAAGTCAAGGCCATGATTTTCCTTCATCGTCATATTGACGAATGATTGAAAAATGAATACCCCACATTAAAAGATCTTGCAGATCTGTGGAAAGACTTTGAAGAAAGGTACAATCATGTGATACTTCCTCAAGCCTGATATGTTAGGAAAAACTTTCTCGACCTTCCATGTCTCGAATGTGCTCCTGCAGCAGCAGTATCGAGAAAAAGAATTTAAAAATATTTTGAGTTAATTTCTTGCTTTCTTGTTGCTGAACGCAACAATGGGTTACTTTTAAGAAATCATGAAGCGCGCCCAGTTGGCGCCGCCCCATTTCCTGAAGAAAATGCGGCAATTAACCCCAGAAGAGGTAAATGACAAGATTTTGATAACAAGAAAAATTATTGAAGGAAAAGAAATTATGTTCACAAGAAAGATCTCACCAGAAGTGGGATAAAGAAAGAAATAATGGGTAAAGTATATCAATTGAGGATAAATGCTTCCGTTGTGATGGAAAGGGCCATTGGTCACGTACCTGTCGTACCCCAAGGCACCTAGTTGATCTTTATCAAGCATCCTTGAAAAGGGATGACAAAGAAAAGGAAACAAATTTTGTTTCAAATGATGAAAATTCCACCACTCATTATGATGTATCTAATGACAAGATTTTGATAACAAGAAAAATTATTGAAGGAAAAGAAATTATGTTCACAAGAAAGATCTCACCAGAAGTGGGATAAAGAAAGAAATAATGGGTAAAGTATATCAATTGAGGATAAATGCTTCCGTTGTGATGGAAAGGGCCATTGGTCACATACCTGTCGTACCCCAAGGCACCTAGTTGATCTTTATCAAGCATCCTTGAAAAGGGATGACAAAGAAAAGGAAACAAATTTTGTTTCAAATGATGAAAATTCCACCACTCATTATGATGTATCTAATTTCTTTAAGGATTTTGAAGGTAATATTGGCTATTTGATCAATGATGGAATAGTTTGATATGTGTATGTGTTTGTTAAGTATTCATGTGAATAATTTGACTGTGCATGTACTTCTACTCATTTTATAATTATCATTTGTTTTTTGAAGAAAAATGGCAAGGACATATTCTGAAGATATTTGCCTTGCGGATAATGCAAGTTCACACACTATTCTTAAAAGTTATATATATTTTACCTATCTTGTGCCAAAAGAAGAATATATTAATACTATTATTGGCTCGGGCAATGTGATAGAAGGCTCCGGAAGAGCTATAATTTTGTTTCCTGGAGGAACAAAATTCATAATAAACAATGCACTATTATCTACCAAGTCTCTGAGGAACTTGTTGAGTTTCAAAGATATTCGCCGAAATGGATATCATATTGAAACAATGAATGAGAGAAATCATGAGTATTTATATATCACAACTCATGATTTAAATACAAAGGTTATATTAGAAAAGTTACCCTCACTTTCATCTGGATTGTATTATACCAAGATTAGTGCAATTGAATCACATGCCATTGTAAACCAGAAGTTTACTAGCCCAAATGAATTCATAACTTGGCATGATAGATTGGGTCATTCGGAAACAACCATGATGAGGAGAATTATTGAAAACTCCTATGGACATTCACTAAAGAACCAGAAGATTCTTAAATCTAGTGAATTTTATTGTGCTGCATGTTCTCAAGGGAAGTTAATTTTAAGGCCGTCACTAGTAAAGATTGGATTTGAGTCCCCTGAATTCCTAGAAAGGATTCAAGGTGATATATGTGGACCTATTCATCCACCATGTGGATCTTTTAGATATTTTATGGTCCTAATAGACACATCTTCGAGATGGTCACATGTGTGCTTATTATCTTCTCGCAACCTGGTGTTTGTGAGATTACTTGCTCAAATTATTCGATTAAAAGCACAATTTCCAGAAAATCCAATCAAAGCAATTCATCTTGATAATGCTGGTGAATTTACTTCCCAAGCTTTTGATGCTTATTGTATGGCTAATGGAATAAGTGTTGAACATCCAGTAGCTTATGTTCACACACAAAATGGGTTAGCAGAATCACTTATTAAACGCCTCCAATTGATTGCTAGACCTTTGCTTATGAGAGCAAATCTCCCAACCTCGGTTTGGGGGCATGCTGTTTTACATGCCGCAACACTTATTCATTTGAGGCCAACAAGTTACCATCAGTTCTCTCCTATGCAACTAGCTTTTGGCCAGCAAACAAATGTTTCCCATTTAAGAATATTCGGGTGTGCGATATATGTTTCCATTGCACCACCTAATCGTACCAAAATGGGACCCCAAAGAAAATTGGGGATATATGTTGGATATGATTTTCCCTCTATAGTAAGGTATCTTGAGATACAAACGGGAGATGTATTTAAAGCCCGGTTTGTGAATTGTCATTTTGATGAATCAAAATTTCCAACATTAGGGGGAGAGAATAAGCTTCCTGAAAAGGAACTTAATTGGAATGCATCATCGTTGATGCATTTAGATCCTCGATCAGGGCAATGTGAACTAGAAGTTCAAAATATTATACATTTGCAAAGAATAGCAAATGAATTGCCTTATGCATTTTCTGATACAAAGAAGATAACCAAATCTTATATACCAGCGGAAAATGTCCCAATTCGAATTGATGTCCCAGTAGGACAAGTAACCACTGAAGCAAATTCACGCCAGAAGCATGGCAGGTTGAAAAATGCCCCAATTCAAATTGATGTCCCAGTAGGACAAATAGCCACTGAAGCAAATACACGCCAGAAGATGTTCAGGTACCTGAAAATTATGAAAATGATGAGATCTCGATAAATTATGTCTTTACAGGAGAAAAATGGGACCGAAATAAGACAAATGTCAATGAAATTTTTGCATATAATGTGGCATTAAATATCATGCATGAAAGTAAGGATCTTGAGCCAAGATCAGTCGAAGAATATCGACAAAGGAATGATTGGCCAAAATGGAAAGAAGCCATGAAGGCTGAATTAGACTCACTTACAAAACGTAAAGTCTTTGGACCTGTAGTCCGTACACCTGAAAATGTAAAACCTGTTGGATACCGATGGGTATTTGTGAGAAAACGAAATGAGAAAAATAAAGTTGTGCGCTACGAAGTCCGACTTGTGGCACAAGATTTTTCACAAAGGCCCGGTATAGATTATGAAGAAACGTATTCCTCAGTAGTGGATGCGATAACATTGCGTTATTTAGTCAGTTTATCTGCATATCATAAACTGCATATGCATTTAATGGATGTGGTAACAACCTATTTATATGGCTCATTAGATCGGGATATCTATATGATAGTCCCTGAAGAACTAAAGATGTCTAAACCATCCAATGAATTTTCGCAGGGGTTATACTCAGTTAAATTGCAAAGATCTTTATACGATCTAAAGCAATCTGGACGAATGTGGTATAATCATCTTACTGAGTATCTGGCCAAAAACAGATTCAAGAATAATGATATCTGCCCATGTGTTTTCATAAAGAAAACTGCATCTGGATTCATTATAATTGCTGTCTACGTTGATGATTTAAATATCATTGGGACTCCTGAAGAGATTCCAACAATTATAAAAACTCTAAAAGAAGAGTTTGAGATGAAAGATCTTGGAAGGAATAAATTTTATCTCGACCTGCAGATCGAGCATACAAAAAATGGGATCTTTATTCATCAAACAACATACACAGAAAAAATCTTGAAAAGATTTTATATGGATAAGTCACGTCCTTTGAGTACCCCAATGATTGTAAGATCTTTGGATGTGGAAAAGGATCAATTCCGTCCTAAAGAAGAGAACGAAGATATCCTTGGTCCTGAAGTACCATATCTTAGTGCCATTGGAGCGCTGATGTATCTTGCCAATAATACGCGACCTGACATATCATTCGTGGTGAATTTACTAGCAAGATATAGTTCCTCTCCAACCAGAAGACATTAGAGTGGAATCAAACAGATCTTTTGATATAATCATGGAACGGTTGATATGGGATTGTTTTATCCCTATAAATCTAAGTCACAATTAGTTGGCTATGCAGATGCTGGATATTTTGTCTGATCTACATAAAGGGAGATCTCAAATAGGATACCTATTCACATATGGTGGTACAGCTATATCATGGAGGTCCACGAAACAGACAATAGCAGCAACCTCCTCTAATCATGCTGAAATACTAGCAATTCATGAAGCTAGTCGCGAATGTTTTTGGCTGAGGAGCCTGATTCAATATATTCTGTCATCATGTGGATTGATTGATCATAAGATAGCTCCAACAATCCTGTTTGAAGATAATACAACATGCATTGCTCAACTTAAAGGCGGATACATCAAAGGTGATAGAACAAAGCATATTTCTCCCAAATTCTTCTTCACTCATGATCTTCAAAATCAAGGAACAATTGATATCCAACAGATCCGCTCAAGTGATAATCTGGCAGATTTATTCACAAAGTCACTCCCAAAATCTTCCTTTGAAATATTGGTACATGATATTGGGATGCGCCGATTTTGAGACATTAAATGATGTCGGCTGTAACACCCTACCATACAGAGTCTTATGCTTAAGTCATAATTCAGAGATGGCAAGGTGTTACGACCTCTAAAATAAAAATTTAGTATGTATAGTAGTATGAATGATTGATTATAACTAGGAGCCTTTGTAGAAAAAGGGTAAACAAAAAATCGCAACTCAAAGCGCAACACTCCGATCGATAACGTAACGAATAAGGATAACCAACGCATGATTATATATATACAAAGGAGTGTCAAAAACAGGAATATCAAGACTCAAGTTCCGGCTGCGAAGATAACCGGTCCGAGCATAGCAATATATACATATGATAAAAAAATAAGGAAAACCCCAAAGGAAACCCAAAGGGACACAAATACATGAAACCTATTCTCCAAAATCTCCCATAAAAGGAGTCATCACAGTTTGTATTATTTAATGGAGATAAAAGTATCTAAGCAAAATATATAAACCAAAACATAGCCCCGAGAACAAAGGATCTTCGCAAATATAGAAGTCTCCAGCATGCCTCAGCGGGAAACCTCACGTCCTGCATCTGAAAACCACAAAATCCGCATGGGTGAACCAGAGCTCCCCAGCATGGTAACAGCTTCCACATATATAATACATAATAATAGAGGAAAGCCGAAGGCAATCCTAGAACTTCCTCCAGATAATATCAAAGCTTATAAACAAGCTAAACCATAAAGGGCATCTGACTAAAGATACTTCAGTCTAACTAATACTTCCATTCCCAATTCCTTCAGACCTCCCAACCACCAGCAGGAGTATAATGTAGCAAACACAGTTATATCAAACAAGAAATATACAAGTAGGAACAATTAAGGCATTTAGACAATTAGCAAATAATATGCAGTCAAGTAGGCAATTGAACGCAAGAAGAGGGGTTGATCCGTATCATCTTGACTTGGTTCTTATCTTTTTCTTTTTTTAAGAAAAGAATACCGAGTCGGGTTCTTCTCCTACCCGTATCGAATAGAACATGCTGAGCCAAATCTTCTTCATGGAAAACCTGCTTTATTTAGATCGGGAAAATCGTACGGGTTTTTTGAAAAATTCAGCATAAACATGCATGAATTCTCATCCATGGATCAACATCCATATCAGCCATCCAGCTCACGGTTCAGTCCAGAACTAGCCAATATTCATATCATACACAGCCATTCCGGCTCATGGTTAAATCCATAACCAGCCAATATTCATAGCATACACAGCTATTCCGGCTCACGGTTCAATCCAGAACCAGGCAATTCATAAACAATTACGGCCCTTCGGCCAATGGCATAACAAGCACTTCCACCACCATCCTCCACATCTCACATAATCATCAATGATTCTCATTGATTATTCATTTTCCCTTGCTTCACTCGCAAGTTACCACATCCACTAGCTCCTTCTCTCATAGCTAGGCATATCATAATGATTTAAGATATAAGTGGTGAGATCGGAGGCTTAGAAGTATGAAATTTGGCTTTTAAAACTCAAAAATCAACTTTGGAATGAAAATAGGTCCACGCGTACGCGCACTCCACGCGCACGCGTGGATAGCTTCGAAAACTCGTCGACGCGTAAGCGTCATGCACGCTAATGCGTGGATTGAAAACTAGTCAAACGACGCGCACGCGTCATCCACGCGTACGCGTGGGTACTCTCGTGCCCCAGGCACAAAGCTGGCACAGTTTTCGCACAACTCTCTGGAAAATGGCTGGGCATTGGGTGCAGCACAATCGGCGCGCCTGCGCACATCACGCGCACGCGTGGATGGCATTTTCTGGAAGAACGGGGCGTACGCGCCAAGTGTGCCTACGCGCGAGGGGTCGTTCTGCTAAAAATTTTCTAAGTTAAAAGCTGCAGAATTCACAGATTTAAACCCCAATCTTCCAACGGACATAACTTCCTCATTTTAAATCATTTTTCACCCGTTCTTCGAACGGCATGGACATCCCGGATCCAATTTCATTTCTAAATAGACTTGGCACAAAACAGAGATCCGTAGTCCAAGTTATGTCCCGTCAAAGTATGCCCAAAAACCATGTTTTTCATAAAAACCACAAAGTGACATTTTCAAACATGCCATTTTCAACTCTTTTCAAAACCAATCAAAACATGCCAATTTCATCCCTTTTCTTTGAAATCAATCAATATATATCAAATTCAACATCAAGCCTCCTCAACTCACACATTGACAC
>NC_029775.3:15793295-15794979 GCF_000817695.3 Arachis duranensis
CAACATCAACCATTCAATGCCTATCTTAGGGCCTCTAGCCTAAGTATTTCCTACCACATTACATATTAGATACGGAAAACCGAAACCATACCTTAGCCGATTTCCCAAGCTCAACCGAAGCACTTCCAAACCACTTATCCACAAGCTCTCAAGGCCTCAATACCTGCAAGAACAGATTTTTCACCACCAAATCCCTTTTTCAAGCTTTTCAAAATCACCAATCAAGCTCCAATATTCACATATACACAACCTAAGCCACAATCATCATACCCATACACAACATCTCAAAACCCAAACATCATAAAATCACGAATTACACTAGGGTTGAGAATCTTACCACACCCAAGGTCCAAGGAGACAAGATTAACCTTCTCCTTCAAGAGAGTTGGGTCCTATAACATCAAAGAGCCCAAAATCTCAACATTTTGCTCATAAAACTCGAAAACAAGGCTGGAATTTCGAAGAGCAAAACATGGCATACCTCAAGATTAATTTTATGGGTTTTGTAGAGCTCTCCGTAGTGAACGCGTGGCCACAAACGGAGCGGCAATCGGAGCTCTAGATCAAAAGTTATGGTGGTTTGAAGATCAAGTGAGAGAAAGAACTTGAGAGAGTGTTCTTCCCTCCATGGCCTCCATTTTCAGCATGTGAGTGTGTCTAGTGAGGAGAGAGAATGCTGAAAACTAGGGTTTTGGTCTAGTTATGTTGGGCCAAGGGCCCACTTTGGGTCCAGTTGGCCCGATTTGGCCCGTTCGGTCCAATCTTGGTCCGAATTCTATAAAATTGGTACCAAAATTCTCATCTCAATCTCCTCTATCATATTTAGCCACAAAAATCACATTTTGGGCTTTCAAGAATAAATTCTCATTTATAGGCTAATTAGCCGTTAATTAACCGGGGTTTACATTCTACCCACCTAATTGGGAATTTTGCCCACAAAATTCAATTGTAATTACCTGAGAATAAGTGCGGATAATCCGTTCGCATCTCCGACTCGAGTTCCCAAGTGTGTTCCTCAACACCGCCTCGACTCCATGCCACTTTGACTAATGAAACCTCTTTTCCACGCAACCGTTTGATACTAGTATCATCAATTCTGACTGGAGCCACTGGAAGCGTCAAATCTTCCCTTAACTGAACCCACTTAGGTTCCTGGAAGCGTCAAATCTTCCCTTAACTGAACCGACTCAGGTTCCAACACATGGCTAGCATCAGGGGTGTACTTCCGAAGCTGCGACACATGAAACACATCGTGCAGATTCGAAAGATGATGTGGTAGAGCCATCCGATACGCCACCGGTCCAATCCTCTCCAGGATTTGAAATGGACCAATGTATCGAGGATTCAACTTCTTTGCCTTAATCGCCCTACCTACTCCCGTGGTCAGAGTAACCTTAAGGAAAACATGGTCTCCTTCCTCAAATTCTAAGGGCTTCCGCCTCTGATTGGCATAATTCTTTTGACGACTCTGCGCCGTAAGCATCCTATCACGGATTTTCTTGACTTGTTCAGTAGTCTCAGCTATCATTTCTGGCCCCAACAAACTTTTCCTCCAGCTTCATACCAACATAGAGGAGATTGACATTTCCTCCCATACAAGGCCTCATACGGAGCCATTCCGATGCTCGCATGATAACTATTATTGTATGCAAACTCCACTAATGGCATATACCGATCCCAACTC
>NC_029775.3:15795215-15798194 GCF_000817695.3 Arachis duranensis
ATCTCCTTTATGTATAACCGTGCTAGCTCCTCAAGGGTGTAAGTCATCCGAATGGGCAAAAAGTGAGCTGACTTCGTTAGTCGGTCCACAATCACCCAAATAGCATCAAAACCAGCTCTAGTCCTTGGCAATCCTGACACAAAGTCCATTGCAATACTTTCCCACTTCCATTGCGGAATCTCTAAAGGTTGCAACATCCCGAAAGGTCTTTGATGTTCAATCTTTACCTTTTGACAAGTTAAGCACTTTGATACATATCCTGCCATATCATTCTTCATACCCGACCACCAGAACATTGCCTTTAAATCATGGTACATCTTAGTACTACCCGGGTGAATGGAGAATCCACTTTTGTGTGCCTCCTTTAAAATATCTTGCCTCAAAGTGCCAACATCTGGCACAATGATCCTACCCTTGAATCTCCATAACCCATCTTTTTCTTTCGACACTCTCTACTGTTTTCCTTGCTCAATAGCCGGTAACACCTTCCATAACGCTTCATCATTTTGATGAGCCTTTAGGAGTTCGGACTTAAAATCACTTGAGATCTCTAATCGGCTCAAACACAAAGTTTCGAATACTTCTCGAGCACCAATTTTCAGACTCTCGAATCCCTTGAGCAACTTCTCCTCTTGAAGCATCATCCAAGCCGCATATAACGACTTCCGACTTGACGCATCCGCCACTACGTTCGCCTTTCCCGGATGGTAATGCAACTCAAAGTCGTAGTCCTTCAACAATTCCATCCACCTTCTCTGCCTCATATTAAGCTCTTTCTGATCAAAGAGATACTTCAAGCTCTTATGATCAGAGAAAACTTGGAACTTAACCCCATAGAGGTAATGTCTCCACACCTTCAAGGCAAACACAACTGCAGCGAGTTCCAAATCGTGCGTAGGGTAACTAACTTCATGAGGTCTCAACTGTCGTGAGGCATACGCCACCACATTATGATGCTGCATCAGCACGCACCCTAGACCCTTTAATGAGGCATCACAATACACCTCAAATGGCTCATTCGGCTCGGGTAACACTACACAGGTGCAGTGGTCAACTTTTTCTTCAATGTCTGAAAGCTCTCCTCGCATTCAGGAGTCCACACAAACGGAGTGTCTTTGCGGGTTAACTTTGTCATTGGCAAAGCTATCTGTGAAAAGCCCTTGATAAACCTTCGGTAATAGCCAGCTAAACCCAGAAAACTCCTTATCTCTGTTACGGTGGTTGGTTGCTTCCAATCCATCACAGCCTCCACCTTAGTTGGATCTACGGCTATTCCCTTCTTACTCACCACATAGCCCAAAAACTTCACCTCACTCTTCCAAAACTCGCACTTAGACAGTTTTGCATAAAGTTTCTTCTCCTTTAAAATCTGCAACACGGTCCTCAAGTGTTCCGCATGCTTTTCTTCAGTCTTGGAGTAAATCAGTATGTCATCAATAAAGACAACAACGAATTTATCCAAAAACGGACAGAAAACTCTATTCATGTAGTCCATAAACATTGCAGGAGCATTCGTCAACCCGAAAGACATTACAGTGTACTCGTAATGACCATAACGAGTCCTGAAAGCGGTCTTAGGGATATCCTCACCCCTCACCCTTATCTGGTGATAACCAGATCACAAATCGATCTTGGAGAAAACTCCAGCTCCTTGTAACTGATCCATGAGATCATCAATTCTCGGCAATGGGTACTTATTCTTTATTGTAACCTTGTTCAGCTGCCTGTAATCCACACAGAGCCGCATACTCCCATCCTTCTTCTTCACCAGTAACACTGGAGCGCCCCACGGAGAGACACTTGGTCGTATAAAATTCTTTCCCAACAAATCCTCTAACTGAGACTTTAGCTCGTTCATCTCTAACGGTGACATCCTATAAGGAGCACTTGAGATTGGTCCCACCCCGGGTACCAACTCAATAGCAAACTCAACCTCTCGGTTAGGTGGAAACTCATCAATATCATCAGGAAATACTTCCGGAAACTCACACAAAACCGGAATCTGTTCCAACCTTTGTTCATCACCCGAAACGCCCGCGGTTAACAACATGATACCCTGACATTCGGTTCCGGAATAGTTCACCATCATCGAATTCAAGTAATAATTATTCACCACGACCGGCCCTTCAGTATCTTCCGGCATAAAGTACACCGACTTTGTAGAACAATCTAGCAGAATATGGTTCTTAGATAACCAGTCCAATCCCAAGATAAGATCAAGACCAATCATCGGTAAGCAGACTAAATTATGAATAAAATCACGCTGCTTGAACCTAAAGGAAACTTCCGGGCATCCTAGCCTAGTTACCGTGGCTTCATGGGTAGCATTGTACACTCTTAGATCATAACCTAAAGTTACAATCTTCAATCCTAACTCATGGTCTTTCTCAAATGCAATGAATGAATGTGATGCTCCTGAATCAAATAAAGCATTTAAAGTTTGACCAGCCATTTCACAGTTACCTCGAATAAGTATCTCGGATCCCTCGGCACCTATAGCTAAGGTGGTGAACACCCGTCCAGTCTGTTGTGCTTTTCCAGCACCTTGTTTCTGTTTCTCCGGACAACTTGCGGCTTTATGCCCCGCCTTTCCACAAGTGTAGCACAAATCCCATCCAGCCTTGCATGGTGCTCCCGGATGGTGACTCCCACATCTAGTACAAGCTTGATCGTTCTGAGGCTGCTTCCCAAACTTCTTCCCTTGGGAGTTGTTGTTGTTGTTGGGCCTCCTGAAAGAGCTTCCCCTCTTGAAAGACGGACCTCTAGGTGCAAAGCTCTTCCCTCGGTTCTGTGGGAATGAACCTTTGTGACTCCCTTTCTCAGCGGTTGCCCTTTTCACACACTCTTCAGCAACCCTACACTTGTTCACTAATTCGGAGAAAGTCCTAATCTCCATTGGTCCCACTGAACTGAAGATATCACTTCGGAGTCCTCCTTCATACTTAACACACTTCCATTCCTCATATTCCACCGGAGTCC
>NC_029775.3:15798362-15800289 GCF_000817695.3 Arachis duranensis
ATAGAACTCTTCTTGAAAAACATTCCAGGTGATATAGTCATCACCCTGCTACAGAAGACGTCGGATACCTTGCCACCAATGCGACACTTCACCTGTGAGCATATAGGTAGCAAACTCGACACGCTGCCCTTCAGGTACCACTTGTGCTTGCAGTGCTCGCTCTATAGCCTGAAACCATGTATCGGCCTCAGTCGGGCTAGTAGTTCCTTTGAACTTAGGTGGATTAACCTTCAAAAAGTTTGCTAGTGTCATCGGGCCTTGAACTCCACCTCCATCATTACCATGGTTGTTCATCTGTTGACCAAGAGCCTCAACAGTGGCTTGCATAGCAGCAGCCATGTTCTCCAACGCAGTCATAAAGTTCACCGGGTCATTAGGGTTATTCTCCGGCGCACGAGCATTCGTACAACCTCTCGCACTACATCTACCGCGTCCACGAGGCGCCATCTGGTTTCTATACATACCAAACAATCGATATTAAGTTGATCAGTCTCAATATCGGAAGTCTAGTGCTTCAAAGTCCCAAATGCATGCTCATGAACGTTTATGCCAATTATATCAAGCAGATATACTGATAGTTGGCCTGAAGCCTGTTAATAGGCCTTTTTTAATAGTAATTAAATTTAAGATATAATTTAATTTTTAAAATTATAAAATATAAAATAATAAATTTGTGAATAATATTGATACAAAATAAAGACAAAATATCAATAAATAATTATTATTAATTAAAAAAAAGATAATATATATAAATATATTCCCACTTGACTACTTCCAAAATATGTAACATATCAAAAGAAAAAGAATTCAGCAATATCAAGAGTTGTAACAAAACCAACTAAACATAACATCAAATAAAAACTAATAACTACTTAAATCAAAATACAGTAAAGAAAATGTTGGATAATTAATCGATTAATCTTCCAAGCTTGCAAGTGATTTAATCTTCCTGTTCCAACACCTTGAAAGAAAAAAGAAAACATACACATATCATTAGATTTTTAAATAATATAAATGCAACAAATACTTTTTTATTAGTACAAAAGAGAATGTTCATAATAAAATTGTGGTCATAATCTTAGTATAAGTGATATGATACTTCATTTATATATCATGAAAATTCAACTTTATTATTCTAACTACTCACATCATACCAATATCAATGTTTTCACATTTAAAAAGAGAAAATATTTTCTATAACATAGATACTTAGTCAAAAAGAGAAATATTAGAAAGTTAATTTTTACCTTTGGTTTTTTCTTCAAACCATACTTGTTCCGAAGCCAATCTCCTCCACAAATGAGAGCTTCAATGGACTCTTGATTTAGTCGAGAACGATATTCATCAATAACTCTTCCTCCAGCACAAAATGAAGACTCTGAAGCCACCGTTGAAACAGGAATCGCTAATATGTCCGCTGCCATTTTAGATAAAACCTTGAATTTCAAGCTATTGTTTTTCCACCACTCCAAAGCACTAAAAGACTTAGAATTGCCTTCAGGAATGTAAGCACTCTCATAAAGATAAACTTCTAATTCTGATTTTGTTGGATGAATGGCTTCTTTTTCTCGAACCATATTCAACATTTCATCAATTCCACTAATTTCAGAACTAACCACATTAGAAGAAGCAACTAGACTATTAGTGTTAAATCCGCTTATTATTGTCTCACCATGATATTTTTCAGCATATTCATCATACATTTCTTGCAATGTATTCTTCACTTTTTCAATATTTTCAGCAGCTACATGCTCAGGTTTGTAAATTAAAGGAAAACAGAATTTAATAACATGTAATTTGCACCTAGGATCCAAAACACAAGCAAGAGACATTACCATATTGCATTCTCCCCAATATTTGTCAAACTTTTCTTTCATTGAGGTTGCCATTTCTCTCATGAAGGAATCTCTATCTTCAATAGCATCAT
>NC_029775.3:15805575-15806830 GCF_000817695.3 Arachis duranensis
AAAAGTGTGATTGCAATTTCGTGCACCAAGTTTTTGGCGCCGTTGCCGGGGATTGTTGAGTTTGGACAACTGACGGCTTATCTTGTTGCTTAGATTAGGACTTTTTTAATTTTTGTGGTTTAGAGTCTTTTTTAGTTGAGTCTAGTTTCACATTTTAAGTTTGGTGTCCATTGCATGCTTTTTACCTTTCTTTTACTTTTCGATTTTTGCATGTTCTTAGTCCCTTTTTGATTCATAAAAATTCTAAGTTTGGTGTCCTCTTTGTATTTTTCCCTTAAAAATTTTCGAAAAATTTGAGTTTGATTTTCTAAAATTTTAAGTTTGGTGTCTTTTTGTGTTTTTCTCTTTCCTCTTTTCAACAATCAAATCTTTTTCATAAAAATTTTTCAATCATATCTTCCTAATTGCTATTTTCAAAATCTTTTTAATTAACTCATTGATTCAGTTTTCAATTTGCTTTGATCTTGTTTTCTTTTTCATTTTCGAATTTTTTATTTTAATTTTATTGTTTTATTCTATTTTTTTCGTTAATTCAAAAAAAAAAAAACAAACAAAATTTATCTCTTTGCAATCATTATCATTTCCCTTTTGTCCATTATGGACTTAAGTGGGATTAATCAGTCCAAAAGGACTCTGGGGTCATATGCTAACCCCATTACAGCTGCATATGGGAGTAGCATCTGTACACCTCCCATCAAAGCAAGCAGCTTTGAACTAAATCCTAAACTCATTATCATAGTGCAGCAAAACTGCCAGTATTCCGGTCTTCCACAGGAAGAACCTATTTTACCCTCCAAAGAGGATGACACAGCTACGGCTGGACATCCAAGGCTTTAAACAAGAGGATAATGAATCCCTTTATAATGCCTGGGAGAGGTTTAGAGGTATGCTAAGGAAATGTCCCTCTGAAATGTTTTCAGAGTGGGTACAGTTAGACATTTTCTACTATGGGCTTACAGAAAAAGCTCAGATGTCTTTAGACCACTCAGCTGGTGGATCTATACACATGAGGAAGACAATCGAAGAAGCTCAAGAGCTTATAGACACTGTTGCTAGAAACCAACATTTGTACTCTAGCAATGAGTTCTCTCCAAAAGAGGAAGTCATGGCAGTAGTCACTGACCCTAGTCCTCAAGAACAGATAATTGAGCTTAATCAACAATTGCTCCTGATAACAGAACAGTTAGCAGATTTTAAAGAAATGCTCCATGAAACTAAAGTTGCTAACAAGAGCATAGAACTGCAGTTGAAGCAA
>NC_029775.3:15807146-15807653 GCF_000817695.3 Arachis duranensis
TAGAAAAGGGGGAAAAGTTGGCGTTAAACGCCCATTTTCCACCCAATCCTGGCGTTCAGACGCCTAAGGGGGATCAGACACCTGAAAGTGCTGACAGTAATCCCTCTAACAAGGCTTCTTCAACCACTTCTGTAAGGAATAAACCTGCAACATCTAAGGTTGAAGAATATAAAGCCAAAATGCCTTATCCTCAAAAACTCCGCCAAGCGGAACAGGATAAGCAATTTGCCCGCTTTGTAGACTATCTAAGGACTCTTGAAATAAAGATTCCGTTTGCAGAGGCACTTGAGCAAATACCTTCTTATGCTAAGTTCATGAAAGAGATCTTAAGTCATAAGAAGGATTGGTGAGAAACTGAAAAAGTGTTTCTCACTGAAGAATGCAGTGCAGTCATTTTAAAGAGCTTACCAGAAAAGCTTCAAGATCCAGGAAGCTTTATGATACCATGCACATTAGAAGGTTCTTGCACCAAGACAGCCCTATGTGATCTTGGAGCAAGCATCAATC
>NC_029775.3:15815159-15815467 GCF_000817695.3 Arachis duranensis
AATCATTTCATGTTCTTTTGCTTTTCACAATCAATCCTGATAATTTCTGACATCCTGACTAAGATTTACAAGATAACCATAGCTTGCTTGAAGCCGACAATCTCCGTGGGATCGACCCTTGCTCACGCAAGGTATTACTTGGACGACCCAGTGCACTTGCTGGTTAGTTGTGCGGGGTTGCAAAAGTGTGATTGCAATTTCGTGCACCAGGCCCTTCGGCCAATGGCATAACAAGCGCTTCCACCACCATCCTCCACATCTCACATAATCATCAATGATCCTCATTGATTATTCATTTTCCCTTGCTT
>NC_029775.3:15815648-15816624 GCF_000817695.3 Arachis duranensis
CCACGCGTACGCGCACTCCACGCGCACGCGTGGATGGCTTCGAAAACTCATCGACGCGTAAGCGTCATGCATGCTAACGCGTGGATTGAAAACTAGTCAAACGACGCGCACGCGTCATCCACGCGTACGCGTGGGTACTCTCGTGCCCCAGGCACAAAGCTGGCACAGTTTTCGCACAACTCTCTGGAAAATGGCTGGGCATTGGGTGCAGCACAATCGGTGCGCCCGCGCACATCACGTGCACGCGTGGATGGCATTTTCTGGAAGAACGGCGCGTACGCGCCAAGTGCGCCTACGCGCGAGGGGTCGTTCTGCTAAAAATTTTCTAAGTTAAAAGCTGCAGAATTCACAGATTTAAACCCCAATCTTCCAACGGACATAACTTCCTCATTTTAAATCATTTTTCACCCGTTCTTCGAACGGCATGGACATCCCGAATCCAATTTCATTTCTAAACAGACTTGGCACAAAACAGAGATTCGTAGTCCAAGTTATGTCCCGTCAAAGTATGCCCAAAAACCATGTTTTTCATAAAAACCACAAAGTGCCATTTTCAAACATGCCATTTTCAACTCTTTTCAAAACCAATCAAAACATGCCAATTTCATCCCTTTTCTTTGAAATCAATCAATATACATCAAATTCAACATCAAGCCTCCTTAACTCACACATTGACACATTACCACAATTTACAAAATCACTATCTCATCATTTTAACCCACTTCACCCAAGTGGCTCAAACTCAAACATATTGACATTTCATATACTCTTCCTCATGCCAATTCTCAACAACACCAATTCCAATAAATCATCATTGTACACAATCAATATCATACTCACCATCAACATGGTTTAACCCACAATTCAACCATAATCAATCATCAAGCATATATCACAACATGCATATTTCTCATACATCATACCATCAAGGCATCAATAATCATCATCACATATATGACCACATCATATATCTCAA
>NC_029775.3:15816744-15824779 GCF_000817695.3 Arachis duranensis
ACTAGGGTTGAGAATCTTACCACACCCAAGGTCCAAGGAGACAAGATTAACCTTCTCCTTCAAGAGAGTTGGGTCCTATAACATCAAAGAGCCCAAAATCTCAACATTTTTGCTCATAAAACTCGAAAACAAGGCTGGAATTTCGAAGATCAAAACGTGGCTTACCTCAAGATTAATTGTATGGGTTTTGTAGATCTCTCCGTGGTGAACGTGTGGCCGCAAAAGGAGCTGCAATCGGAGATCTAGATCAAAAGTTATGGTGGTTTGAAGATCAAGTGAGAGAAAGAACTTGAGAGAGTGTTCTTCCCTCCATGGCCTCCATTTTCAGCATGTGAGTGTGTTTAGTGAGGAGAGAGAATGCTGAAAACTAGGGTTTTGGTCTAGTTATGTTGGGCCAAGGGCCCACTTTGGGTCCGGTTGGCCCGGTTTGGCCCGTTCGGTCCAATCTTGGTCCGAATTCTATAAAATTGGTACCAAAATTCTCGTCTCAATCTCCTCTATCATATTTAGCCACAAAAATTATATTTTAGGCTTTCAAGAATAAATTCTCATTTATAGGCTAATTAGCCGTTAATTAACCGGGTTTTACATCGGCAAAAGGAGGGACTGTACTCTTTTTTCCTTAGTCAGGTTTTTTTCCCCTTGGATTTTTCTTGAAAAGGTTTTTAATGAGGCAGTCCCCATCACAAAGGATATTGTACTCTTCTTCCTTCACTAAGGTTTTTCCCCACAGGGTTTTTCTTTAGTAAGGTTTTAACGAGGCAATTGATGAGTGGATAATTTATACGCTTTTTGGCATTGTTTTTAGGTAGTTTTTAGTAGGATCTAGCTACTTTTAGGGATGTTTTTATTAGTTTTTATGCAAAATTTACATTTCTGGACTTTACTATGAGTTTGTGTGTTTTTCTTTGATTTTAGTTATTTTCTGGTTGAAATTGAGGGACCTGAGCAAAAATCTGATATGAGGCTGACAAAGGACTGCTGATGTTGTTGGATTCTGACCTCCCTGCACTCGAAATGAATTTTCTGGAGCTACAGAACTCCAAATGGCACGCTCTCAATTGCTTTGGAAAGTAGACATCCAGAGCTTTCCAGCAATATATAATAGTTTATACTTTATTCGAGTTTAGATAACGCAAACTGGCGTTCAACATCAGTTCCATACTGCATTCTAGAGTAAAACATCAGAAACACGTCACAAACCAGAGTTAAACGCCAAAAACACATTACAACCTGGCGTTTAACCCCAAGAGAAGTCTCTGCACGTGTAAAGCTCAAGCTCAGCCCAAGCACACACCAAAGTGGGCCCCGGAAGTGGATTTCTACACTTATACTTATTTTTGTAAACCCTAGTAACTAGTTTAGTATAAATAGAACTTTTTACTATTGTATTCGAAGTCTTTGGATGGATCTTTAATCAGTGTATGCAATTTTAGACCTTCATGGGGGCTGGCCATTCGGCCATGCCTGGACCATCACTTATGTATTTTCAACAGTGGAGTTTCTACCCACCATAGATTAAGGTGTGGAGCTCTGCTGTTCCTCGAGTATTAATGCAATTACTATTGTTCTTCTATTCAATTCAAGCTTATTCTTGTTCTAAGATATCACTCGTACTTCAACCTGATGGATGTGATGATCCGTGATACTCATCATCATCCGTCCTTATGAACGCGTGCCTGACAACCACTTCCGTTCTACAAGCGAGAGCTAGAGTGTGTATCTCTTGGATTCCTGGTCCACGACGCATGGTTGCCTCGCCTGACAACCGAGCCTCCCATTCCGTGAGATCAAAGTCTTCGTGGTATAAGCTAGAATTATTGGCGGCAATTCCTTAGATCCGGGAACTCTAAACCTTGTCTGTGGAATTCCGAGTAGGATCTGAAAAGGGATGACTGTGACGAGCTTCAAACTCGCGAGTGTTGGGTGTAGTGACAGACGCAAAAGGATCAATGGATCCTATTCCAACATGATCGAGAACCGACATATGATTAGCCGTGTGGTGACAGCGCATTTGGACCACTTTCACTGAGAGACGGGAGGTAGCCATTGACGCCGGTGAAACCCGAACATACAGCTTGCCATGGAAAGGAGTAAGAATGATTGGATGAAAGCAGTAGGAAAGCAGAGATGCAGAAGGGACACAGTATCTTTATGTGCTTATCTGAAATTCCCACCAATGAATTACATAAGTATCTCTATCTCTATTTTATGCTTTATTTATCTTTACATTCGAAAACCATTATAACCATTAGAATCTGCCTGACTGAGATTTATAAGATGACCATAGCTTACTTCATACCAACAATCTCCGTGGGATCGACCCTTACTCACGTAAGGTTTATTACTTGGACGACCCAATGCACTTGCTAGTTAGTTGTGCGAAGTTATAACAAAGTGTGATTCACGTTTGAGAGCTCCAAGATTTTGGCGCCATTGTTGATGATCACAATTTCGTGCACCAAGTTTATGGCGCTGTTGCCGGGGATTGTTTGAGTTTGGACAACTGACGGTTCATTTTGTTGCTCAGATTAGGTAATTTTCTTTTTGTTTTAACCATTATTTTATTTTCAAAAAGTTTTCAAAAATCTTTTCAAAATTTTTCTTCTTTTTCGTTTTTCTAAAAATAGTTTTCGAAAAAAATCCAAAAAAATTTATAAAATCGTAAAATTAAAAATATTTTGTGTTTCTTGTTCGAGTCTAGAGTCAATTTTTAAGTTTGGTGTCAATTGCATGTTTTTAAAAATTTATGCATTTTTTCGAAAAATTCATGCATTGCATTCTTCATTATCTTCAAATTGTTCTTGATAAGTCTTCTTGTTTGATCTTTAAATTTTCTTGTTTTGTGTCTTTTGTTGTTTTTCATATGCATTTTTACATTCATAGAGTCTAAACATGAAAAATTTCTAAGTTTGATGTCTTGCATATTTTTCTTGTCTTGAAAAATTTTCAAAAATAAGTCTTGATGTTCATCTTGATCTTCAAAGTGTTCTTGGTGTTTATCTTGACATTCATAGTGTTCTTGCATGCATCATTGGTTTTGATCCAAAATTTTCATGTTTTGAGTCATTTTTGTGTTTTTCTCTCTCCTCATTAAAAATTAAAAAAAACATATTTTCCTTATTTCTCTCATAAATTTCGAAATCTTTGGGTTGACTTAGTCAAAAATTTTTAAAATTAGTTGTTTCTTGTTAGTCAAGTCAAGATTTCAATTTTAAAAATCTTATCTTTTCAAAATTTTTTCAAAAATCAAATTTTTTTTCATTTTTCTTTTATATTTTCGAAAATATTTTTAAAAAGTGATTTCAAAATCTTTTTCTTAATTTCATTTCAAATTTTCGAAAACGTTACTAACAATTAATGTGATTGATTCAAAAATTTGAAGTTTGTCACTTTCTTGTTAAGAAACGTTCAATCTTTAAATTCTTGAATCATAGCTTTTAGTTTCTTGTTAGTCAAGTAATCAAATTTAATTTTAAAAATCAAATCTTTTCCAAAATATCTTTTTCAATCATATCTTTTCAAAATATCTTTTTTAAATCATATCTTTTTCAAAATCAATTTCAAAATCTGTTCTAACTTCTTATCTTTTCAAAATTGATTTTCAATTCTTTTTCAACTAACTAATTGACTTTTTGTTTGTTTCTTATCTTTTTCAAAACCACCTAACTACTTTTCTCTCTCTAATTTTCGAAAATTCCTTCTTCTTTTTCAAAATTCTTTTAATTAACTAATTGTTTCAAATTTTAATTTTAATTGTATTTCTTCTCTTAATTTTTGAAAATCACTAACTATTTTTCAAAAATAATTTTCGAAATTCTCTCCCTCTCATCTTCTTCTATTTATTTATTCATTTACTAACACTTCTCTTCATCTAAAAATGTGAACCCTCTTCTCCCCTCTACCTGTGTTCGGATTTTCTTCTTATTTTCTTCTACTCACATAAAGGAATCTCTCTACTGTGGTAAAGAGAATCTCTATTATTATTTTCTGTTCCCTTCTTTTTCATATGAGCAGGAGCAAGGACAAGAACATTCTTGTTGAAGCAGATCCTGAATCTAAAAGGACTCTGAAGAAGAAACTAAGAGAAGCTAAAATACAACAATCCAGAGAAAACCTTACAGAAATTTTTGAAAAAGAAGAGGAGATGGCAGCCGAAAATAATAACAACAACAATAATGCAAGGAGGATGCTTGGTGATTATACTACACCTACTTCCAATTTTTATGGAAGAAGCATCTCAATCCCTTCCATTGGAGCAAATAATTTTGAGCTGAAGCCTCAACTAGTTGCTCTAATGCAACAGAACTGCAAGTTCTATGGACTTTCATCAGAAGATCCCTATCAGTTTTTAACTGAATTTTTGCAGATCTGTGATGCTGTTAAGACTAATGGAGTAGATCCTGAAGTCTACAGGCTCATGCTTTTTCCCTTTACTGTAAGAGACAGAGCTAGAACATGGTTGGACTTACAACCTAAAGATAGCCTGGACTCTTGGGATAAGCTGGTCACGGCCTTCTTGGCCAAGTTCTTTCCTCCTCAAAAGCTGAGCAAGCTTAGAGTGGATGTTCAGACCTTCAAGCAAAAAGATGGTGAATCCCTCTATGAAGCTTGGGAAAGATACAAGCAGTTGACCAAATAGTGTCCTTCTGGCATGCTTTCAGAATGGACCATTTTAGATATATTCCATGATGGTCTATCTGAGCTTTCTAAGATGTCACTGGACCATTCTGTAGGTGGATCCATTCACCTAAAGAAAACGCCTGTAGAAGCTCAAGAACTCATTGACATGGTTACAAATAACCAATTCATGTACACCTCTGAGAGGAACCCTGTGAGCAATGGGACACCTCAGAAGAGGGAAGTTCTTGAAATTGATACTCTGAATGCCATATTGGCCCATAACAAAATGTTGACTCAGCAAGTCAACATGATTTCTTAGAGTCTAAATGGATGGTAAAATGCATCCAACAGTACTAAAGAGGCATCTTCTGAAGAAGAAGCTTATGATCCTGAGAACCCTGCAATGGCAGAGGTGAATTACATGGGTGAACCCTATGGAAACACCTATAATTTCTCATGGAGAAATCATCAAAATTTCTTATGGAAGGATCAACAAAAGCCTCAACAAGGCTTTAATAATGGTGGAAGAAACAAGTTTAGCAATAGCAAGCCTTTTCCATCATCTTCTCAGCAACAGACAGAGAATTCTGAGCAGAGTCCCTCTAGCTTAGCAAACATAGTCTCTGATCTATCTAAAGCCACTTTAAGTTTCATGAATGAAACAAGGTCCTCCATTAGAAACTTAGAGGCACAAGTGGGTCAGCTGAGTAAGAAAATCACTGAAACTCCTCCTAGTACTCTCCCAAGCAATACAGAAGAGAATCCAAAAAAAGAGAGCAAGGCCATTGATATAATCAAAATGGCCGAATCCAAAGAGGAACGGGAGGACGTGAATCCCAATGAGGAAAACCTCATGGGACATCCTCCAGACAGAAAGGAGTTCCCTATTGAGGACCTAAAGGAATCTGAGGCTCATATAGAGACCATAGAGATTCCATTAAACTTCCTTCTGCCATTCATGAACTCTGAGAACTATTCTTCCTTTGAAGAGGATGAAGATGTAACTGAAGAGTAAGCTGCTCAATATCTAAGAGCCATCATGAAGCTGAATGCCAAGTTATTTGGTAATGAGACTTAGGAAGATGAACCTCCCTTGCTCATTAGTAAACTAAATACTTGGGTTCAGCAAACTTTGCCCCAAAAGAAACAAGATCCTGGTAAATTCTTAATACCCTGTACCATAGGCACCATGACCTTTGAGAAGGCTCTGTGTGACATGAGGTCAAGTATAAATCTTATGCCACTCTCTGTAATGGAGAAGCTGGGGATCTTTGAGGTACAAGCTGCAAGAATCTCATTAGAGATGGCAGACAAGTCAATAAAACAAGCTTATAGATTGGTAGAGGACGTGTTGGTAAAGGTTAAAGGCCTTTACATCCCTGCTGATTTCATAATCTTAGACACTGGGAAGGATGAGAATGAATCCATCATTCTTGGAAGACCCTTCCTAGCCACAGCAAAAGCTGTGATTGATGTTGACAGAGGTGAACTAATCCTTCAATTGAATGGAGACTACCTTGTGTTTAAAGCTCAAGGTTATCCTTCTGTAAACATGGAAAAGAGGCACGATAAGCTTCTCTCAATACAGAGTCAAACAAAGCCCCCACAATCAAACTCTAAGTTTGGTGTTGGGAGGCCACAACCAAACTCTAAGTTTGGTGTTGAACCCCCACATTCAAACTCTAAGTTTGGTGTTAGGAGGTCCCAACAATGCTCTGAACATCTGTGAAGCTCTATGAGAGCTCACTGTCAAGCTATTGACATTAAATAAGCGCTTATTGCGAGGTAACCCAATTTTTATTTATCTATATTTCTATTGTTCTTTTATGTTTTATTAGGTTTATGATCATGTGGAGTCACAAAACAATTGCAAAAATTAAAAACAGAATCAAAAATAGCAAAAGAAAAAGCACACCCTGGAGGAAGAGCTGTCTGGTGTTTAACACCAGAAACAAGCACCAAGTTGGTGTTTAACGCCAGAAACAAGCTACATTTGGGCGTTTAATGCCAGAAACAAGCATCAGTCTGGTGTTAAACGCCAAGATTGCATATAGAGGGCATTTTACACGCCTAAAGGGTGCAGGGATGAAAAATCCTTGACACCTCAGGATCTGTGGACCCACAGGATCCCCACCTACCTTCTCCCTCTCTCTCACACCTTTTCATAATACTCTTCCCCAAACATCATTCACCAATCACCTCAATCACTTTTCCCCATCACCTCTTCACCACTCACATCCATTTTCTCTTCCCCGTAAACCCTACCTACCTTCAAATTCAAAATCTCTTTCCCACCCAAACCCACCCTACATGACCGAACCATAAATCCCTCTCCCTCCACTATATAAACCCCTCCATCCTTCTTCATTTTCACACATCACTACCCTCTCTTCTTCCCCTTGGCCGAAACCCACACCTCTCTCCCTCTCCTCTATATCTTCTTCTTCTTCTTCTATTCTTTTTTCTTTTGCTCGAGGGCGAGCAACATTCTAAGTTTGGTGTGGTAAAAGCATAGTTTTTTTGTTTTTCTATAACCATTCATGGCACCTGAGGTCGGAGAAACCTCTAGAAAAAGGAAAGGGAAGACAAAAGCTTCCACCTCCGAGTTATGGGAGATGGAGAGATTCATCTCAAAGGTCCATCAAGACCACTTCTATGAAGTTGTGGCTAAGAAGAAGGTGATCCCCGAGGTCCCTTTCATGCTCAAGAAAAACGAGCATCCGGAGATACGACATGAGATCCAAAGAAGAGGTTGGGAAGTTCTTACCAACCTCATTCAACAAGTCAGAATCTTAATGGTTCAAGAGTTCTATGCAAACGCATGGATCACTAGGAACCATGATCAAAGCATGAACCCAAACCCATAGAATTGGCTTACAATGGTTCGGGAAAAATTTTTAGATTTCAGTCCAGAGAACGTAAGGTTGGCGTTCAACTTGCCTATGATGCAAGAAGACGCACGCCCCTACACTAGAAGGGTCAACTTTGATCAAATGTTGGACCAAGTCCTCATGGACATATGTGTGGAAGGAGCTCAATGGAAAAGAGACTCAAAAGGCAAGCCGGTTCAATTGAGAAGACTGGACTTTAAGCCCGTGGCTAGAGGATGGTTGGAGTTCATCCAACGCTCCATCATCCCTACTAGCAACCGATCTGAAGTGACTGTGGATCGGGCCATCATGATCCATAGCATCATGATTGGAGAGGAAGTATAAGTTCATGAAGTCATCCCTCTAGAACTCTACAAAGTAGCCGAAAAGCCCTCCACCTTGGCAAGGCTAGCTTTTCTTCATCTCATTTGCCATCTATGCAACTTAGCTGGAGTTGTCATAGAAGGAGACATCCCCATTGAAGAGGACAAGCCCATCACTAAGAAGAGGATGGAGCAAACAAGAGAGTCCATTCATGGATC
>NC_029775.3:15825344-15825653 GCF_000817695.3 Arachis duranensis
GAGTGTGCTTAAGAGCTCTGGACACCTCTAACTGGGGACTTTAGCAAAGCTGAGTCACAATTTGAAAAGGTTCACCCAATCATGTGTCTGTGGCATTTATGTATCCGGTGGTAATACTGGAAGACAAAGTGCTTAGGGCCATGGCCAAGACTCATAAAAGTAGCTGTGTTCAAGAATCAACATACTTAACTAGGAAAATTAATAACACTATCTGAACTCTGAGTTCCTATAGATGCCAATCATTCTAAACTTCAAAGGATAAAGTGAGATGCCAAAACTGTTCAGAAACAAAAAGCTACAAGTCCGGCT
>NC_029775.3:15825689-15832385 GCF_000817695.3 Arachis duranensis
GCTACAAGTCCCGCTCATCTAATTAGAACTAATATTCATTGATATTTTGAGATTTATAGTATATTCTCTTCTTTTTATCCTATTTGGTTTTCAGTTGCTTGAGGACAAGCAACAATTTAAGTTTGGTGTTGTGATGATCGGATAATTTATACGCTTTTTGGCATTATTTTTAGGTAGTTTTTAGTAGGATCTAGCTACTTTTAGGGATGTTTTTATTAGTTTTAATGCAAAATTCACATTTCTGGACTTTGCTACGAGTTTGTGTATTTTTCTGTGATTTCAGATACTTTCTGGCTGAAATTGAGGGACCTGAGCAAAAATCTGATTCAGGCTGAAAAAGGACTGCTGATGCTGTTGGATTTTGACGGAGGCTGACAAAGGACTGCTGATACTGTTGGATTCTGACCTCCCTGCACTCAAAATGGATTTTCTGGAGCTACAGAACTCCAAATGGCGCGCTCTCAATTGCGTTGGAAATTACACATCCAGGGCTTTCGAGCAATATATAATAGTTCATACTTTATTCGAGTTTAAATGATGCAAACTGGCGTTCAACGCCAGTTCCATGCTGCATTCTGGAGTAAAACGCTAGAAACACATCACAAACCAGAGTTAAACGCCAAAAACACGTTACACTTGGCGTTTAACCCCAAGAGAAGCCTCTGCACGTGTAAAGCTCAAGCTCAGCCCAAACCAAAGTGGGCCCCGAAAGTGGATTTCTGCACTTAAACTTATTTCTGTAAACCCTAGTAACTAGTTTAGTATAAATAGAACATTTTACTATTGTATTCGAAGTCTTTGGATGGATCTTTAATTAGTGTATGTGATTTTAGACCTTCATGGGGGCTGGCCATTCGGCCATGCCTGGACCATCACTTATGTATTTTCAACGGTGGAGTTTCTACACACCATAGATTAAGGTGTTGAGCTCTGCTGTTCCTCTAGTATTAATGCAATTACTATTGTTTTTCTATTCAATTCAAGCTTATTCTTGTTCTAAGATATCACTCGTACTTCAACCTGATGGATGTGATGATCCGTGACACTCATCATCATCTGTCCTTATGAACGCGTGCCTGACAACCACTTCCATTCTACAAGCGAGAGCTAGAGTGTGTATCTCTTGGATTTCTGGTCCACGACGCATGGTTGCCTCGCCTGATAACCGAGCCTCCCATTCCGTGAGATCAGAGTCTTCGTGGTATAAGCTAGAATTATTGTCGGCCATTTCTAAGATCCGGAAAGTCTAAACCTTGTCTGTGATATTCCGAGTAAGAGCTAAGATGGGATGACTGTGACGAGCTTCAAACTCGCGAGTGTTGGGTGTAGTGACAGACGCAAAAGGATCAATGGATCCTATTCAAACATGATCGAGAACCGTCAGATGATTAGCCATGCGGTGACATCGCATTTGGACCATTTTCACTGAGAGGACGGGAGGTAGCCATTGACGTCGGTGAAACCCGAACATACAGCTTGCCATGGAAATGAGTAAGAATGATTAGATGAAAGTAGTAGGAAAGCAAAGATGCAAAAGGGACACAGTATCTTCATGTGCTTATCTAAAATTCCCACAAATGAATTACATAAGTATCTATATCTCTATTTGGTGCTTTATTTATCTTTACATTCGAAAACCATTATAACCATTAGAATCCGCCTGACTGAGATTTACAAGATGACCATAGCTTGCTTCATACCAACAATCTCCGTGGGATCGACCCTTACTCACGTAACGTTTATTACTTGGACGACCCAGTGCACTTGCTGGTTAGTTGTGCGAAGTTGTGACAAAGTGTGATTCACGTTTGAGAGCTCCAAGTTTTTGGCGCCATTGTTAATGATCACAATTTCGTGCACCAGTAATAATCCTAAATGGTCATCCAAGGGGGAGTGTTATGATAAGTATGAAGTGGGTATGAGGTGGATGACCATTTCTCTATGTTATTGAGAATATCAAGAGAGATTGCGTAATTAATTGAGTTTGAAAAGTTGACCCCTTATATGTATATAAATAGGGGTTTGCTCTGAAGGATAAAACACACAAAAAGCAATAAACAATTCTCTCTTTCTTTATGTTGAAATACTTCTTTCTCTCTCTCTTTATATTTCTTTATTTTATATTTGTTACCTCTTCTTTATTTATCTATTTAGTTATTTTATAACACTACAAAATATGTTTTGTGGGGAGTTTTAGGTGGTGAAAGTATCTAATAGTCTTTAAAGGACTAAGATATTTAAAAATAAGGTTGCGAGAACTAAATCGATCAATAAATCCATAGAATGACTAGTTTAGTGGTTTAATTGGAGTCGAGCCTTGACTAAACCCATTTAATTAAATATATAATAAAATTATTAAAAATTTAATATATAATTTCAAATATTTAAATTCAATGATTTTAAGTTAATAAAATTTAAAATTTTACAAAGAGAAAGTCTAGGAGGCAAGTACTTTTATTAAAATTTAGTCAACACTTAACCAGTAAAAAAATGTGAGTAATTTCACACCATTAGATGTAATCTCAAACCATTAAAAATACTAATAATGCATAATTAATTGCTACAAATCACAAAATCTACTGGCCCCTGATACTCCTCTTTCACATAATAAATTATTCATAATTTATCATTAAAAATTCATAATCAACTTCAAACATCAAAATTTATAACTTAAAATGAATTCTCAAACAAACAGACAAACAGTTGGATAACAAAAAAGATTTTCTTACATCAATAAATTTACACAAATTTCTCTACGTGGCATTACAAATTCAATTCTTTTTTCATTTCATACAACAAAAAATAAAAAAAATACTATGTGAAGCTCACCTGATAATATACTCCAACAACAACTCTATTAGGAAGACAATTAGAAATTTAAACAATATGAATAATGGGCTGCAGATTTAGCCCAAATACATATAAAAAATAAAAAAAATCTACAAATTACCTAAATAAAAAAATTCACTCAATTATTTTAAAAAAATAACCATCTCAAACCCTAATTCATCAAATCATTTCACTCTAATATCTTCTTCTTTCCCAATCGGCTGCCACCGCCACCTTCATCAATAATCATCCCACTTTACCGTCGCTGCTTGGCTTGCCACAAGCCGCCACCGGCGTCGCTCACCCATAATGAAAATAACCATCCACTTAAGGATAAAAATAATCATCCGCATACCTAATAAATTGAACATCCAACATATTTTAATTTTATATAACTAAACGTAATCCAATCAAAATAATCATCCACATAACAATTAAAATAACCACAGCCACACCCATGCTTTCCCCCTCACGTGCCCATTGATGGATGGTTATTATAATTCTTACAAGGATGATTAGTTTAAGTATATATAATTAACAAATGTTGGATGTGATGCGTGAGCATCTTATACCCTTTTTTCTTAGCATTTTCTAGTTATTTTTAGTTAGATTTTATTAAGTTTTAGCATATTTTAGTGCAAAATTCATCTTGGATGCTACTTTGAGTTTTTGTGTTATTTTTATGATTTTAGGTGAATTTCGGACGAATTTGGTAGAATCTTGTTCAAAGACGAAAAAAGGATAGCAGATGCTATCAATCCTGGCCTTCTTGCATTCAAACGAGCATAACTTGAGCTACAGAGGTCCAATTGACACGGTTTCAAAGGTGTTAGAAAGCTAACTTTTAGAACTTTCCAAAAATATATAATAGTCTATATTTTTCTTCCAGAATTACTGCCAAACCAAGCACTAAATGTCCAAACCTAGCGTTTAGCTCCCAAGAAGGAGCAACTCCCTGCGTTGAACGTCCAAAACTGGCATTTAACGCCAGCCAGGGAGCAAGGACTAGCAAGCACACCTCCCTTACGGGTGTTCAACACCCAGATTGGTGCTGAACACCAGAAATCAGCCGAAGCAAGTATCAAAGTGGGCCCCAAAGTGAATTTTAGCACTCCTTAGCTTATCTTATCTTATCCTTGTAACTTTTGAATTTAAATTAACATCTTTTAGGGTTAGCATTCACTATTTAAAGAGGAGATCACTTAGGTTTATGGACATTCAGAATTAGATCTTCTTCTTTACTTTTAACTCTATTTTCTCTGTAATTCATAAGCAACTAAACCTCCTGGTTAACGTTAGGAGCTCTATTTATTTCTATGGATTAATATTATTACTTTTCTATTTTAATATATGTTTGATTCAATTCTAAGGTGTGTTTTCATTCTTAATCTAAATGAAAGAGGGTGAAATAGAAGTATGACCCTTTTTTCTATATGAGTTCATGTGATACTGTGACCAAGGTCACTTGAGCTACAACTTGAAAACACTCCTCCTAAACTGTGAATTAACTGGACTAATTTGGATATGTGACATATAATCTGATTAGCCTTGGGTAATTGGGGTTTTTGTGGCACTAAATTAGTTTTCTGAATTTCACCTTCTGATCTGAAATAATTGACCTTGTTTGTGGCATTTTAGTAGGATTGTAGGAGATTAAATTGCTAGAGAATTAGGGTTTAATCACTTACAGTTTGCCATAGAATGAATCATTCATTGTTAAAGTAGTGAGTAAGAGATATTAATCTGGAAAGATAAACATCTCCGAGACCTTAACTGTTTTCTTTATATTGATCTTACGCCAACCTTTTCTTATTTCATTGCTTTATGCGTTTACACCAACACAACCATCTTTTACTGTTTCACTGACTAAGTCCAGTAAGATAGCTATTTCTTGCTCAATCCAACAATCCTCGTGGGATCGACCCTCATTCACCTAAGGTATTACTTGGACGACCCGATACACTTGCCGGTGAAGTTGTGCGAGTTTTAATTCTACGCACCATGATGTTCATTTTATTAGGTAGCCGGATGATTGTTTGTTGGATTTGGATCTATCTCAAATTTCTCATATGCCGCGAGGTTGGTGTCCGATGGGTGAGACGGTGGTGCTTGAAAACAACTTCGAAGTTGTACGGTATGCTAGGTAGCTGGACGACATACCTGATAAGCATACTGAACGTAGAATACAGAACTCGAAAAGAGAGAGAAAAGGTGAACTTCAAAAACCATGTGATACAGTGGTTCGAGGTTCTTGATGGACTCCTGGGGAAGCACTGAAGGAACGTGGGTTTGGCGTTTAACTGCACGTTTCTTTTGTTTGCATCTGTTATCCAACTCATCGCCTGTGACAGCAACATATATTACATCAACGATAATCTTGATAAGAGGACTTGGACTTATATCTTCGGTGCTTGCTGTGCCATTATCATCTTCATTCCTTCTTTTCATAACTACAAAATCTTGTCTTTCTTGAATCTTCTTATGACCACTTATACTGCCTGGTATCTCATCATTGCTTCTCTGCTTCACCGCCAAGTATACACACATGCAGGAGAGAGAAACGAGCAAGGCATGACGAACGCGTGACGGAGAGGACGAGGAAGACCAGAGAAGATGACAGTGAATTTTGGACGTGTATTGGAGATTATAGTGAGATTAGGAATAACCATACGTAGTGTAAATGGATTTAAATGCTAATATTAATTTTTAAATTTTTAAATTAAATAATTAATTTATAATATGATTTTTAATTTTAATTTTACCTTCCTTTTTTAATTTATTTTTCACATTTTTCACAATTAGCATTGTTTCCATACTTTCTTCTCCAACAAACACAAACAACCAAAATGAGACTCTTAATATTTGAGGCACAAAAAGATGATTATCATAACAATACACCAAAAATTCTTAGTCAGACAGAAAACAAATTCATCATTAATTATTACATTCTTTTCTCTTATAACTCTTTTCAAAAATCAGTATTTGGATGCTCTAATGAATAAACACATTTAATTTCTTCACGGTTTCTTCTACGCGAAGTAGTCATTACCATTAAAATAACAATCCTCTTTTGTTTTTTCTTATCTAGTAACTCTATGTGAACCATGTGAACCTTTAATTCATGCATGTTGCTAACATTAATATAGGCTAGCTATAGCGTTAATTAGATTGAGCAACTGTTAATATATAATTTGATAGTTTAATTTAGATATCTCCTTAATGTAATAATTTTCACATAGAACCCCTGGAGAAAAAAGATCAGAGACGAAGTTTTTAGAAACTTGCACAAAAATAAATCAATTCATAATTTATTCACTGTCTATCCAATTTTACAATTAGCCAATCGCGTATTGCGACAAAAATCAATGAGTTGTTCTCTCGAATTAATTAAAGTTGTGTTAGCCATCAATTATGAATGATGAAACTATCAAACATATTGAGATGGCTTCATACTAATAATTATCTAGCATTGTTACACACCTTTAGTTTTCATAGTTTTTCACCTTTCTTAGTTTCACTAAAATCACCAAAACAATATATATCACTTTGTGGTTGTTTCATCTACAAAATACTGCCAACAACAATAGAAACTATATACGGTAAAATAAAATCTCAACCAGAAAAAAATACACACTCACCAGAATTAATGAAATTGAATTTATCAATATTTTTGACAATTATATCAATCAAAATCTATTTTGTTCAGCAACTAAAATTCAAAATTCAAAATAAAAAATACAGCAATTCAAAAATCAAAATAATTATATAATTAACAATTAAAAAAAATTAAATTGAATTATGGAAGAACTCAAATAGACACGAAGAAAAGAAAATATCAGAATAACATAATCAACTTGTGTAATTTTA
>NC_029775.3:15832397-15836763 GCF_000817695.3 Arachis duranensis
CCGAACTTGATGACGAGGACAGAGACCGCGACAGTAGCTCTGAACCAACCTTCTAGTGACGCGACGAGAAGAACAGACATTCGAGAGGCGAGAAAGGCAACCACTGTTGCTATCGCCAGTGCCGATAGTGATGGGTGCTGATGGTGACTACTTTGCTTTGGTGATTTTCTCTGAGGCTTTGTTAGGGTTAGGGTTCTTCAGGAAGAGGCATTTGATTTTGAGAGAGAAAAAAAGACGGAAGTATAAAATCTGGTTAAATTATAATTAATAAATTAATTATGAGTAAAGAAGGTTAAGAAATTAGAATTTATAATTTAAAGCAATAAAAATAATTAGGATACGAAACAACCACTTATTCTAAAGGTTTTGGCCTAAGATAGGGCCAAACAGACCAAAAATCACCAAACGGGTCTATGTTGGGCCAAAGCCCAAGCCTATACACTAAAACACTCCCTCACCCTTAGCCATTTCAACACACAACATTTGCCTCTTTATTGAGAAAGAGAAACTAACGAATAAGAGAGGAAGAGAATGCCCTAGCTTGTGCACTATTCACCATCTCCTTTAATTGCTCATAACTTTCTAACCGTAGTTTCGATTGACGAGCCATTTATAGCTACGCGTTCGTCTCGGATTTCTCTTTAAATCTATCTAAGTATTGTGGAAAAAAACTTTGTACTTCTTACCCAGTTTTCTATTCTCTTCCAATTCGCATTTTTGGGATAAGTTGTTGAGAGAATTGTGATTTTGATGCTTTAGAAAAAGTTCAAACATAATCCCAAGTAGGATTTTGACCAAAGATTGAGTGGTACAAGGTAAGAAAACTTAATCTCTTTGTTATCCCTAATTTTGAATAAAAACTCTAGTGTGAATATTGAGTTATTGTTGTGGTTAGATTATATGGATTAGCTTGGCTTGTTTGGAATTGGTTTTAGCATCAATTTGGTATGGAATTGAGTTGCGGATCGAAGTGGTAAGGTTTTGGTGGATGTTGGAGTTGCCCAGAGGAAAGCAAAGTTTTGGAGGAACCGCCATCTAGATGTTTGGGTTTTGGTTTCGGGCATTATATAAAATTATATGAATGATTAGGGTTAATTGTCCCAAGGATAGGATTGAATAAAATTGGTTGTTGTTGTGATTAGTTGAGTAAGTATATGTATGAGTATGCATGATTTAATTGTTGTTGTATGATTGATTATAAATATAATTGATGTAAAATTAGGCTGGAGGTCGTGATAGGGTGAGGAATCCCCTATTTAGTAAGTGGACGTAAGTGGTATGAGATGATTCATTTTTGGTTGATTGTAAACTTGGACATATGAGTGTTATGTATTGTTGATGTGAATGGAATGATAGTTGTATGAGTGTATATGCTAAAGGTTTGATTGGTTGATTAGGTATTGAAATGATTAGAAATGGATAGAGAATTGATAAATGCACGTTGAGTATGCTTAGTAAAGGTTTTTGTATAATTTGGAATTGAGTTGGATTAAAAATTGATGAAATTGAGCAATTGTGTAAGTTTGGCAAAAACATATTTTTAATGAACTTCAACTGGCTATAACTTGGTTCTTGGACCCTTAAATTTTGTGAAAATTATTTTAAATAAAATTGGGTTTGTTTAGTTTATGACGTTCGAAGAATGGAGGGAAAATAATTTTTAACAAAAAAGTTATGCATGTTTAAAGTTTATGGTTAAAAACTGAATTCTGCAGAAGTTGCAGAAAACTGAAGCCATGCATATGCACGACCCATGCATATGCATAAGGGTATTACAGAATTGAAAGAGTTTCGGGCGCATACTGTAACACCCTACCATACAGAGTCTTATGCTTAAGTCATAATTCAGAGATGGCAAGGTATTACGACCTCTAAAATAAAAATTTAGTATGTATAGTAGTATGAATGATTGATTATAACTAGGAGCCTTTGTAGAAAAAGGGTAAACAAAAAATCGCAACTCAAAGCGCAACACTCCGATCGATAACGTAACGAACAAGGATAACCAACGCGTGATTATATATATACAAAGGAGTGTCAAAAACAGGAATATCAAGACTCAAGTTCCGGCTGCGAAGATAACCGGTCCGAACATAGCAATATATACATATGATAAAAAAATAAGGAAAACCCCAAAGGAAACCCAAAGGGACACAAATACATAAAACCTATTCTCCAAAATCTCCCATAAAAGGAGTCATCACAGTTTGTATTATTTAAGGGAGATAAAAGTATCTAAGCAAAACATATAAACCAAAACATAGCCCCGAGAACAAAGGATCTTCGCAAATATAGAAGTCTCCAGCATGCCTCAGCGGGAAACCTCACGTCCTGCATCTTAAACCATAAAGGGCATCTGACTAAAGATACTTCAGTCTAACTAATACTTCCCTTTCCAATTCCTTCAGACCTCCCAACCACCAGTAGGAGTATAATGTAGCAAACACAGTTAAATTAAACGAAGAATATGCAAATAGGAATAGTTAAGGCATTTAGACAATTAGCAAGTAATATGCGGTCAAATAGGCAATCTCAAACAATTCATATAGTATGCATATGATGAATGCCTGTCTCTAGTGGCTGATGATATCATCTTGTTGGTTATAGAGCCAACCCGACAAGTCCTGGTCGCTAACCATTGGACTGTCCCTCTGTCATGCATCCCCAACTCGAGTTATACTCGTTATAAACTTGATCATAATTATGATCTATATCCATCACCCTCACTGGTGAATATATCCGGGGGCGAGCTCATCCGGGTCTTTCACATTGCCCGGCCACACTTATGACATAGGGTCAAAAGAGCTTCGAGTCTCAACCTGGAGCACGTGGTGGCTAGCCACTGCTACTACCCAGGGAAACTCGTATCTCAGATAGTGGAAGTGCAAATCACAATTATCAATAATTCAGCATAAACATGCATGAATTCTCATCCATAGATCAACATCCATATCAGCCATCCGGCTCACGGTTCAGTCTAGAACCAGCCAATATTCATATCATACACAGCCATTCCGGCTCACGGTTAAATCCATAACCAGCCAATATTCATAGCATACAAAGCTATTCCGGCTCACGGTTCAATCCAGAACCAGCCAATTCATAAACAATTACGGCCCTTCGGCCAATGGCATAACAAGCACTTCCACCACCATCCTCCACATCTCACATAATCATCAATGATCCTCACTGATTATTCATTTTCCCTTGCTTCACTCGCAAGTTACCACATCCACTAGCTCCTTCTCTCATAGCTAGGCATATCATAATGATTTAAGATATAAGTGGTGAGATCAGAGGCTTAGAAGTATGAAATTTGGCTTTTAAAACTCAAAAATCAACTTTGGGATGAAAACAGGTCCACGCGTACGCGCACTCCACGCGCACGCGTGAATGGCTTCGAAAACTCATCGATGCGCAAGCGTCATGCACGCTAACGTGTGGATTGAAAACTAGTCAAACAATGCGCACGCGTCAGCCACGCGTACGCGTGGGTACTCTCGTGCCCCAGGCACAAAGCTGGCACAGTTTTCGCACAACTCTCTGGAAAATGGCTGGGCATTGGGTGCAGCACAATCGGCGCGCCCGCGCACATCACGCGCACGCGTGGATGGCATTTTCTGGAAGAACGGCGCGTACGCGCCAAGTGCGCCTACGCGCGAGGGGTCGTTCTGCTAAAAATTTTCTAAGTTAAAAGCTGCAGAATTCACAAATTTAAACCCCAATCTTCCAACGGACATAACTTCCTCATTTTAAATCATTTTTCACCCGTTCTTTGAACGGCATGGATATCCCGGATCCAATTTCATTTCTAAATAGACTTGGCACAAAACAGAGATCTGTAGTCCAAGTTATGTCCCGTCAAAGTATGCCCAAAAACCATATTTTTCATAAAAACCACAAAGTGCCATTTTCAAACATGCCATTTTCAACTCTTTTCAAAACCAATCAAAACATGCCAATTTCATCCCTTTTCTTTGAAATCAATCAATATATATCAAATTCAACATCAAGCCTCCTCAACTCACACATTGACACTTTACCACAATTTACAAAATCACTATCTCATCATTTTAACCCACTTCACCCAAGTGGCTCAAACTCAAACATATTGACATTTCATATACTCTTCCTCATGCCAATTCTCAACAACACCAACTCCAATAAATCATCATTGTACACAATCAATATCATACTCACCATCAACATGGTTCAACCCACAATTCAACCATAATCAATCATCAAGCATATATCACAACATGCATATTTCTCATACATCATACCTTCAAGGCATCATTAATCATCATCACATATATGACCACATCATATATCTCAATCATTCAACAACATCAACCATTCAATGCCT
>NC_029775.3:15836927-15842405 GCF_000817695.3 Arachis duranensis
AACATCTCAAAACCCAAACATCATAGAACCATAAATTACACTAGGGTTGAGAATCTTACCACACCCAAGGTCCAAGGAGACAAGATTAACCTTCTCCTTCAAGAGAGTTGGGTCCTATAACATCAAAGAGCCCAAAATCTCAACATTTTTGCTCATAAAACTCGAAAACAAGGCTGGAATTTCGAAGAGAAAAACGTGGCTTACCTCAAGATTAATTGTATGGGTTTTGTAGAGCTCTCCGCGGTGAACGCGTGGCAGCAAACGGAGCGGCAATCGGAGCTCTAGATCAAAAGTTATGGTGGTTTGAAGATCAAGTGAGAGAAAGAACTTGAGAGAGTGTTCTTCCCTCCATGGCCTCCATTTTCAGCATGTGAGTGTGTTTAGTGAGGAGAGAAAATGCTGAAAACTAGGGTTTTGGTCTAGTTATGTTGGGCCAAGGGCCCACTTTGGGTCCGGTTGGCCCGGTTTGGCCCGTTCGGTCCAATCTTGGTCCGAATTCTATAAAATTGGTACCAAAATTCTCGTCTCAATCTCCTCTATCATATTTAGCCACAAAAAACACATTTTGGGCTTTCAAGAATAAATTCTCATTTATAGGCTAATTAGCCGTTAATTAACCGGGTTTTACACAT
Organism: Arachis duranensis; assembly: GCF_000817695.3. Lineage (NCBI taxonomy): Eukaryota > Viridiplantae > Streptophyta > Magnoliopsida > Fabales > Fabaceae > Arachis > Arachis duranensis. The sequence continues at coordinate 15,837,560 of NC_029775.3, forward strand.
ACCATGCGTACGCATGAAAGTCAAGTCATGCGTACACATGACCTATGTGTACGCACAACTTGTATTATAGAACTGAACATTTTTTGTGCGTGTTTCTGCGCATATGCGCCACAGTGGACTCGTGCATACGCGCAAGGCATGCATACGCACGACTATCCTATTTTTTAGAAAATATTTATTTTAACTATTTTTGCATATCCAGTATGTTTTTCAACCTCTGTAACCCCTGTTTAAAGTTTGCTAACTAGTATTTAGGCTTGGGAATGAGTGTGAGCATAATTGATGGATGAAAATGATACATTTGAATAAGATTGTGGATTGAAATGTCAAGATTAATGATGAGTTGATGAAAGCTTATAATTAATGAATTTACTAAATACTATATTGACTCAAGACATGAATAATAAGGATGATTGTGATCTGATTTACTGTTCTATTAAGGTCAGTGGTATAACCCGCTTGCATATTGACGGTTGTTTACCCTTGGCAAGGACGTGGCAAGGACGGTGGTGAATCCCGTTTGTGCACTGAGCTGAGATATGCCAGAACAAGGACGGCGGTAGATCCGTCCTACTTGTTCGTGGTTCTCTCTGTCTGCAAGGTGGTAGGGCACTAATCCTCCAATCTGTAAGGCATGGCCTTACCTAGGAAAGGTGGTAGGGAATTTATCCTCCGATTTATGCCGCCCTATACCTGCCTCCAAGAGAAGGTGGCAGGGCACTAATCTCCCGATTATGTTCCTCCTAGAGATTCGTAGAAGAGAGATAACATCCAGGTTAGCTATCGGATGTGTCGGGTTCTGGCAGTTTAACCGACACGTGAGCTCATGGCCAATAGAACAGGCATACATCATATGTATTTATATGAAATTGACTGAGTGTGTATCTTGTACTTGGATTGCCTATGTGTATATCTATGTTTAATTGCTAATTGTTGTATATGTTATAATTAATCTTGATTGTGTTTGATTTTGCTGAATATATTTACTGAAATTAATACCAAAATTCTATGTGCTTTTGTTGAATATATTTACTAAAATCAATACGGAAATTCTGTGGTATTGAAAAGAGACTAGCTGACATGAGTGTGGGAGAAAAATTGAGATTTGGACATTGGACATAATGAAGTATGTAGTGTGTTTACTCAGTTTTGGATTAATATGACCCTAGGCTTAGATCTGATTTGTTGGAGTTTAGAATTGGCTAGTGAGTTCGTGTAATTTTACATCATTTTTATTTGGAACTATTATCCTACTGGAAACCTTTTGGTTCTCACTCGTTTTGGAAATTTTCTATTTTCAGATACAGAAAGTGACGTACCTCGTTGAGCGTGCTAGATTCTCTTCGGGAAGCAAAGATTTCATCTTGGGAGTTATATATTTTGTACCTAGTTATATGTTCTCCACTTTTGCATGTTAACTTGTATATCCCGCTTAGAGCGAGGTTGATTTTTGGAGAAACAGGATTTATGTTTCGGTTGTCTTTTAGGTTATATATGTACTCTAGCCGGCCTCTGCTTCACAGTTCGAGATTAGTACTTGATATGTATCTCTTTTGGATTCCTGTGTGTGTGTGTGTGTGTGTGTGTGTATATATATATTGTCTCTTTTGTTTCTGTAATCTACCTTTCTACCTTTAACATTTTGCGAGTGTGATGAAAATTCTATGCTTGTACCTATCTTCTCTTTCAAGACTCCTTGTTAAATTATCCTTCAAATATATGTACATATTTTGATTTTAGACGTTGTAATACCTCACCACTTCCGATTTTACGACTTAAGCATAAAGTTCTGTGTGGTAGAATGTTACACCAATAAAGTTCAAATACTCTAAATTCACAAAAAAGTTCTCGAGGCATAGTTTTCTTAATCAAAATTAACCAAATAAAGTTTCAAAACAAAGCTCCTAGTTTTATGAAATTAGCACTTCCTTCCATTTTTCTTATTATTCAATTTTACTCAAATACTCCAAAAATTTTGACAATATCTCTTCTAAAATTCAGACTTTACCATCCTTCAAAGGTTCCGTCCAAACCAACATTTCTCAACTCTTTACAACGGTTTCAAAACCAAAATACCAAATGATGACTATTTGGGTACTGTTTGCCGACAGTACTGTTTGCTTTTACTGTTTTCCGACATTCACTGTTTGCTTTTACTGTTTGCCGACATTCACTGTTTGCTTTTACTTTTACTTTTTTACTTTTTACTTTTTACTCTCTTTTTTTTTTCATTGATTGGGCTTTTACATTGATTGCATATACAGTACTTGTTACATCTCAAATGGGTCTTGAGAGTCTTGATAGTAATGAGCTGGACTGGACTGGACCTCTTTGTCTTCTCCAAGAGGTACGGTCTGTATTGCTTGTAGAGAGCTTTGGATATCTTCCTCTGAGGTTGCTGCAGCTAGAGCTGCCATAATTTGTCTCTTTTATGCTAAGAATTGAGTCTCTTTTTTATAAGCTATTTGTTCATTGGTGGTGCTTGAGGCTGTTATTGCTGGACGCTTTTGTGATGTTGTTAACCATTGATCAATAACTGCTCTTCTTAGTAAATTTATATCATATTTGTTCCACCATTTAATTTTTATTACTCTTACTAGATATTGTATGCTTGGAGATTCTTCATATGCTGCTGAATCATATTCCCATGTCATAATCCACCTTATTCCCACGGCTGCTATGAATTAAATGAACTTATATTCTTGTAGGAATGATGACTGAATAAAATAAATTTGTTTTCTTGTAAAAATGATGACTTGTTTTTAAAATATTCATACGTCATACTGGCTTCTTTTGGGAAGAAAGCTTCTATTGGTCCAAAATTCTAGAACCATGCTTGAAACCATTTGGAAAATTGTAATGATATCCCCTTTCTGAACCAAATGAACCAAGAATGGAGATTTGGTGATAGAAATAAAACGTGATTCCAAGCTTCTTGGTAATCATAATAGGTATAGTTCTGAGGTTCAAATTTTAATGAGAAGCTTTTAGACTGATATGGGGGTATTTCCCAATCTTTCAAGGATAATATTTTCATAATTTTTATTTTTGAATAAATAGGCTGCTTGGTGTTGGAATCTCTGTAATGTGTTAACTCAATGGATCCGGTGTCTACTAATATGAATTCATAAAATTTTTGGGTTTTTTGTGGGTTAATGGGAATATAATGGAAAGTATTTGGGAAAATAGTCTTGTATAAGGTTTTTCTGTCTTTTTTGAACCACTCTTTTTCAATGGTTAATATCTTTATAGGATTGGGTTTTTCATAGTAAGAAAATTGTTCTTTCAAGGGTTGAGTATTATAGAGGTCAGATGGTTGTAGTAATGTGAATTTATTATTAGTAGTAATTAAAGGGCTCTTAGAAGGTGATGACGATAATGGCGCAGCTTTTACAACCTGTGACATTGTCATAGGTCTTAATGATAATTGTTTTGCTGGTACAACAGTAATAGGTAATTTTGTTTCTTTTATTTGGTCAAAAGATTGACCATAATCTTCACTGGAGGCTGCTTTTTGCTCCATTCTTTCCCTGCAAAAATTCTCTAGTAAGAAAGTCAGGGAGTGAATTTAGTTCTCCTTTTATATGTTCAATAGTAAAATCGAAACATGATAAAATAGCTTGCCATCTTGCAAATATTTGTTTTGAAACCAAATTTTTTACATCATTTTCTAAAACATTTGGGGCTGCTTTACAATCAATTCTTATTAAGAAGGTTTTATTAAATAAATCTTCTTGAAATTTTGAAACACATAATACTATGGCAAGTATTTCTTTTTTGACTGTGGGGTAGTTCTTTTGAGCTTGGTTCCAAATTCCTGAATGATATTTTACTATTTGTTCTTTTTAGCTATTAGGAGGTATTTGTTTAAGAATTCCTCCATCTCCTAATTCTGATGCATCTGTTTCTACAATTAATTTAGCCGATGGGTCTAGTATACTTATGCAAGGTATTTCTTTTACTGTATTCTTTATCTTTATTATTATAGAAGTCATTTCTTTTGTCCATGGAGGTGGATTTTTTCTTAGTCTCTTAGGTAGTGTTTGTTTGCGAGACAGAGACCAAGAGACAGAGACAGAGAGACAGAGACCAAGAGACAGAGACAGAATTAAGTATTAGTATTGTGTTTGGTGTGAAAGTGTACAAGACTGAGTTATGTCTCAGTATTGTGTTTGGTTTGAAATAAGAAATAAAGACTAAATATTAAAAATTACTAAAATGCCCTTACTTTCACCCAACAACCCTAACCCCCAAAAACAATTCCATTTTCATCAGCTTCAAACCTTAACCCCCTTTCTCCTCTCCTCTACCCTTTCTCCCTTCCTCTTCCGTCAACGAACCCTGGAGCCCAAGCCACCGCTGGTAGTACCTCGAACGGGTCGGAACCACGAAGGCGCCACTCTAGTTCTTGGTTCATCTTCGTGGAGCCTCGGTTTGTGAGGCTGCTACTGTATCCACGTCGGTGTGTGTGCGTCGCCACCGTGTGGAGCTGTGCATCTGGTATCCACAGTTTCTCTGTCAACGGAGTTGGTATGTTTCTTAAACTTTCAAACTTTTAAAGGTGCTCCTTCCCTCTTCCCTGTACGCTGTAAATCCTAACCCTCGAAATTATTTATAATTGTGAATTCGTTTTCAGCTTAGTAATTAGACAGATTCTGTAGGAATCTGCTCAATTGAGGCTTTAATTAGTTGCATAGTCATTATTTTGTTGGAATTAGACTGTGGATTAGCTCTGAAGGAAACATTGGAGCTGAATTATATGGAACTACTATTTTTTATTCCTGCTAAACAACCAAGTTGTTACTAGGTTGATACTTTAGAATGCTGTAATTAAATGTGGGCACAA
>NC_029775.3:15843164-15864635 GCF_000817695.3 Arachis duranensis
TTTTTTCACAGTTTCTACAGTTACATAATCCTATTCCTAAACAATTATTATTATCCTGTTCCTCCTTTCCACTATTTCCTCCTGAGCTCTCTTCTTCTGACATAAAGTCTAATTGTTGTATAAAATAGTCTTCAGTTTCAGAAGAACCTTCATAACTTGATTCTTCTTCTGACCTTGAATTGATTAGTATAGCTATCAAAGCATGCTTAATTTCTTTATTTTCTATTTTATTTATTTTTTGTTCTGTCGTACACTTATTAGCATAATGTCCTTGTTTTTTACATTTCCAACATGTTACTTGTTTTTTCTTATTAGAAAATTTAGGTTTTCCTTTAGGGGTTTTATGTAATTTTTTATGATATTTTTGTTCATAATAAAGGGGTTTGTCTATATTATATTTAGATTTTTTATAAAAAAATTTTCTTTTAACTTTATGCTGTCCACTAGGTGCTTTTTCAGGAGTTATTCCATATTGGTAGCAGAAGTGTCTAGCTCTCTTTTTCCCGTGATACTTTCTTGTTTTATTTTCTGTTGTATCTTGGTATCTGTGCATACTTCTATACCTGTTTGTACTATTATATTATGCAATTGTCCAAAGGTTAATGAATTATAGGGAATCTGGGTCCCAAACTGTGTTTGTAATTTTTGTAATACTTTTTCAGAGAATAATTTGGAAAGGCTGCTACGAATCTTTCTTTCCAGAAAGGCGCATGTGCATCATCTCTTATCATAACTTTTGACATAAAAACATCTTTATACCATCTATAATCAGACATAGTTGGACATCTTAAATTCATTAATTGAGTATGTATCCTATCTTTAAAAATACTGGGATCTCCTACAAAATTTTTAATAATGGTATATATTAACGTGGATGTAGCGTCTGGTGACTGATCTTCTTATTTAATACTATTAATAATTAATTCTTTCTTAGATGCTGAGAAAATTATCCCACCAAACTTTTAATTGTCCTGTAAATCCTTGGGTTATCATAATTATCGCTTCTTTATCAGAAGCTTTTCTCATCTTATAGGCAGTTGCAGCCATAGTCATATTACACATTTGATCTAAAATGGCTTGTTCACTTAATCCATCTATATTCCATTCTACTAAGTCTGATCCTGAAAAACTATTTTGTACTAATTGTGTTCGTTCTTCTAGGCCTACATCTACTGGTGATGGTCTAGGATAATAATTTCTGGTTTTAGGATAATCTCTTTTATAGGATATTTTATTTAGTTCTAATTCTTCTTCCTTTTGCAATGTATTAATTGTTAATTTTCCTAGACTAATACTTCTAAGTTTTTCTTTTAGTTCTTCAACTTCTGTTTCTACTTTAGATTTTAAGTTAATATTATCTAAACTTTGTAATTTATATATAGGTTTTTCTATGGATTTTTCTACCTTAATAACTTTTTCCATATTTTTCATTCTTCCTAACTGATTTTTCATTATATCTAACATAGTATTAGTAAAGTTTAATTGCTGATGTAATTTCTTAATATCTCTTTTTTCTATATTTCCATCTGCATTACTATCTTTATAGGGTGTTGCTTCAACTTCTAAGTCTTTTCCAATTGGTATTTTAATAGTTTCTTTAGGGGGTATTCAGATTCTATTACTGATCCTGAGCTTGTTTTCCAAACAACAGTTGGCTTTGTTAAAGGACATAATTTCTTATCGGGTTTGGAGTAATAATTAACATACCAGTCAAAGAAGTATAAGCTAATTCTATTTTCTTTCATAAAATCATAGAATAGTTCTCTTAGTCTAATAACTTCATTTTCTGAATGGTTGGTAAAATACCAATCTCTTAGTGATTTATTATAATCAGCATTAAAATCTTGTCTTATCCACTCTTTATCAATCTCAAATGGTTCTTCCTTTATAATTACTGATAAAACTTGTGATTCCCTTGGATCAAATTCTGAAGGTGATTTATATACAGCAGTGGCTATATGTGGCCTTCTATTGTCAATTCTTACAATATCATCAATATTTCCTATTGATGAGTTATCTATAGAATTTCTATGACTAATAGTTTCAACATTATCAAGAATTCTTAATGATTGGGATCTATTCATCCTAATTCAAATATCCGGTCCTTCTCTTATTATTTCTCTTATTCTAGTATTTTGTATCTGTGGTTCTTCAATACCATTAGGAATTATCCATTCTTCAGGCATACGACTTTTTAATTCTTCATGTCTTAATCTTCTAGGTGTTTGTATATTAGATCTTTTTAGATTTGCATGCATAATTATCGTTTCGTCTTTTGAGGATTGTCTTAATGTTCTAAATTCATAATCAACTTTAGTAATTTTATAATATATTCTATAAATTATTTCGAATGGATCATATTTCTCATTTATAATGGTCTCATCAGATGTTACTTGCAATTTTAAGGCTTGCCAGGTGTATTCATTTTTAAGATTCATAGCATAATTTGGGTAACAATTAAAAAAAACTGGTCCATCATGACAGTTACTTTCTAATATTCTTATTAATGAATCACTAAAATTTTTTAATCTGGTATCTCTTAAGGTTAATAATATAGGCAGATTAATTCCTATTCTAAAATTAGGCTTTATGGCTACTTGTATTAATCCTATATGGATGAAGTTATATCCTTTACTGCTATGTTCTTTCAATTTATCTTCTTCTAAGATGGTGATAATTTTATTACTACTCGTTCCTGGTTTACAATATTCTAACATGTGGATTTCATAATTTCTTCCTTCCCAAAAGTTTCTCTTTTTATATATTTTATCTTTTTCTACTATAGGTATATTCTAATTATGAAAACTTTCTTCTAATTTGGCTATTTCTAATTCATTTTTAGTTCCAGAGGTGGAGGCTTCATCATTATCTGTTTTTATTACTAAGGAATTATTTTTTCCTAGATTTAAACGACTCATCGTTCTCAATAAACTAGCCATTTTATGGTTAGAACTTTGTGAGCTACGGGACCACCCTCGTTAACCAACGGATTCAGGATCACCCTCGTTAACCAACGAATTCACTGCCTTTCTAGGACTTACAACCAGGACTAGGATCTGGGTTGACCAACGTATTAACAGTTCTCACTACTACTTCAAAGTTGTAACTATAAAATGTTTGAGGCTTATCAAGAAAAATTGTAATAAAAATCCAGTTAAAAATAATTTCTTTATAAATGTTATCAGATATATATATATATATATCCCCCTAAAGACCACTTGTAAAGGTTGGGCTATTATAGGTTGATTTGTCTCTTGTATGAATAAAAAATGCCAATTGGAAAAGACTTAGAAGTTGAAGCAACACCCTATAAAGATAGCAATGCAGATGGAAATATAGAAAAAAGAGATATTAAGAAATTATATCAGCAATTAAACTTTACTAATACCATGTTAGATATAATGAAATATCAGTTAGGAAGAATGGAAAATATGGAAAAAGTTATTAAGGTAGAAAAACCCATAGAAAAACCTATATATAAATTACAAAGTTTAGATAATATTAACTTAAAATCTAAAGTAGAAACAGAAGTTGAAGGACTAAAAAAAAACTTAGAAGTATTAGTCTAGGAAAATTAACAATTAATACATTGCAAAAGGAAGAAGAATTAGAACTAAATAAAATATCCTATAAAAGAGATTATCCTAAAACCAGAAATTATTATCCTAGACCATCACCAGTAGATGTAGGCCTAGAAGAACGAACACAATTAGTACAAAATAAATTTTCAGGATCAGACTTAGTAGAATGGAATATAGATGGATTAAGTGAACAAGCCATTTTAGATCAAATGTGTAATATGACTATGGCTGCAACTTCCTATAAGATGAGAAAAGCCTCTGATAAAGAAGCAGCAATTATGATAACCCAAGGATTTACAGGACAATTAAAAGGTTGGTGGGATAATTTTCACAGCCTCCAAGAAAAGGAATTGATTATTAATAGTATTAAACAAGAAGATCAGTCACCAGACGCTACATCCACGTTAATATATACCATTATTAAAAATTTTGTAGGAGATCCCAGTATTTTTAAAGATAGGATACAAACTCAATTAATGAATTTAAGATGTCCAACCATGTCTGATTATAGATGGTATAAAGATGTTTTTATGTCAAAAGTTATGATAAGAGATGATGCACATGCGCCTTTCTGGAAAGAAAGATTCGTAGCAGCCTTACCAAAATTATTCTCTGAAAAAGTATTACAAAAACTACAAACACAGTTTGGGACCCAGATTCCCTATAATTCATTAACCTTTGGACAATTGCATAATATAATAGTACAAACAGGTATAGAAGTATGCACAGATACCAAGATACAACAGAAAATAAAACAAGAAAGTATCACGGGAAAAAGAGAGCTAGACACTTTCTGCTACCAATATGGAATAACTCCTGAAAAAGCACCTAGTGGACAGCATAAAGTTAAAAGAAAAAAATTTTATAAAAAACCTAAATATAATATAGACAAACCCCTTTATTATGAACAAAAATATCATAAAAAATTACATAAAACCCCTAAAGGAAAACCTAAATTTTCTAATAAAAAAAACAAGTAACATGTTGAAAGTGTAAAAAACAAGGACATTATGCTAATAAGTGTACGACAGAACAAAAAATAAATAAAATAGAAAATAAAGAAATTAAGCATGCTTTAACAGCCATACTAATAAATTCAGAATCAGAAGAAGAATCAAGTTATGAGGGTTCTTCTGAAACTGAAGACTATTTTATACAACAATTAGACTTTATGTCAGAAGAAGAGAGCTCAGGAGGAAATAGTGGAAAGGAGGAATAGGATAATAATTATTTAGGAATAGGATTATGTAACTGTAGAAACTGTGAAAAAACTGTAAATGTTTTAACTAAAGAACAAACTTCTACACTAGTCAAAATAATTGACAAGTTAGAAGATACACCATTAAGGGATGAGTTTATAAGACAATTAGCTGAATTAGTTAAAAAAGAAGAAGAAAGTAAGCAAGAAATAAGACCAATAGAAATAAAAGAAATTTATAATCGTTTTAAAAACCCACAAGAAGAAGTTTCCCTTAATTCTCTTAAAGAAGAGATAAAAAGGTTAAAAAGAGAAGTTTCAGAATTAAAACAACAAAACATTAATATGGACTACAGATTACTAAAAATAGAAGGAGAAAACATAATAAAAATCCAAGAACAATCTTTGCAACATAATGAAGGGACTAGTAATATAACAATTCCCAAGAATTATATTAACCTAGGTACAGAAAATTATATAAATATTTTAACATTATTAGTAAGTCAAAAATGGTTCACTACGATAACTTTAATAGTAGGAGAAGAAAAATTTGATTTAATAGCTATGGTAGATTCAGGAGCTGATGTTAATTGTATACAAGAAGGATTAATACCCACAAAATATTATGAGAAAACTACAGAAAGAGTCTTAATGGCAGAAAATGACAAAATGACTATAGACTATAAGTTATCTAAAGCAAAAATTTGTAAAAATAAGGTATGCTTTGCCACTACATTCTTTTTAGCAAGAAATATATCTCATCAAGTTATATTAGGAAATCCTTTTACTTTATTATTATATCCCTTTAATGTCGACATCGACGGAATAATTTGTACAAGAATCCCCAATCATCCTGTCCATTTTGAATTTCTCACAAGACCAAAACAGCATGAACTCAATATGTTACAACATCTATCTACACATTTTAGTGTAATGGAAATAGAAGTAAAACAAATTAATTGTTTAAGTCTAGAGAAAATTTTACAACACTTACCGCGTCAAGTTAATATTATAGAAAGGAAGACAAGACAAATTAACTACTTAAACCAAGAAATTACACATAAAAGAATAGAAGAACAATTACAAACCCCAGAAATACAAGGTAAAATAAAAGCAATTGAAGAAAAAATTAAAAAAGAATTATGTAGTTTAAATCCCACAGCCTTTCAACATAGAAAATTACATGAAAAATCTTTACCATATGAAGATGGGTTTAATGAAAAAGATATACCAACAAAGGCAAAACCGATACATATGAACAAAGAGTATCTAGAATATTGTAAAAAAGAAATACAAGAATATCTAGATAAGGGACTAATAAGGCCTTCGAAATCACCCTGGAGCTGTACAGGCTTCTATGTGATGAAAGCATCTGAAATAGAAAGAGGTGCTCTAAGATTAGTTATCAATTATAAACCTCTAAACAAGGTATTAAAATGGATTAGGTATCCTTTACCAAATAAAAGTGATTTAATTAAAAGATTAAATAAAGCAAATATCTTTTCAAAATTTGATTTAAAATCAGGATATTATCAAATTACAGTAAAAAAGGAAGATAGATATAAAACAGCTTTTATAGTACCCTTTGGACATTACGAATGGAATGTAATGCCTCAAGGATTAAAAAATGCCCCAAGAGAATTCCAAGAAATAATGAATAATATATTTTACCCACATATAGAATTTACTATAGTATATCTTGATGACGTATTAGTATACTCAAAAGGAATAAAGCAACACATATATCACCTAGGAAAATTTATGGATATTATAAAAGAGCAGGGATTAATTCATGAATATTATAAAAGAACAAGGATTAGTTTTATCAGAAAAGAAAATGAAAATTTTTACAACTAAAGTAAGGTTCTTAGGATATGAAATTTATCAAGGAACCATAGTACCTATTAAAAGAGCCATTGAATTTGCAGATAAATTTCCAAATGAAATAACTGACAAAAAATAACTACAAAGATTTTTGGGATGTTTAAATTATGTAGCAGAATTCTTACCTGGAATAAGAATTACATGCGAACCTCTTTATAAGAGACTAAGAAAAAATCCACCTCCATGGACAAAAGAAATGACTTCTACAATAATAAAAATAAAAAATACAGTAAAAGAAATACCTTGCATAAGTATACTAGACCCATCGGCTAAATTAATTGTAGAAACAGATGCATCAGAATTATGATATGGAGGAATTCTTAAACAAATACCTCCTAATAGCTCAAAAGAACAAATAGTAAAATATCATTCATGAATTTGGAACCAAGCTCAAAAGAACTACCCCACAGTCAAAAAAGAAATACTTGCCATAGTATTATGTGTTTCAAAATTTCAAGAAGATTTATTTAATAAAACCTTCTTAATAAGAACTGATTGTAAAGCAGCCCCAAATGTTTTAGAAAATGATGTAAAAAATTTGGTTTCAAAACAAATATTTGCAACATGGCAAGCTATTTTATCATGTTTCGATTTTACTATTGAACATATAAAAGGAGATCTAAATTCACTCCCTGACTTTCTTACTAGAGAATTTTTGCAGGGAAAGAATAGAGCAAAAAGCAGCCTCCAGTGAAGATTATGGTCAACCTTTTGACCAAATAAAAGAAACAAAATTACCTATTACTGTTGTACCAGCAAAACAATTATCATTAAGACCTATGACAATGTCACAGGTTGTAAAAGCTACACCATCATCGTCATCACCTTCTAAGAGCCCTTTAATTACTACTAATAATAAGTTCACATTACTACAACCATCTGACCTCTATAATACTCAACCCTTGAAAGAACAATTTTCTTACTATGAAAAACCCAATCCTATAAAGATATTAACCATTGAAAAAGAGTGGTTCAAAAAAGACAGAAAAACCCTATACAAGACCATTTTCCCAAATACTTTCCATTATATTCCTATTAACCCACAAAAAATCCAAAAATTTTATGAATTCATATTAGTAGACACCGGATCCATTGAGTTAACACATTACAGAGATTCCAACACCAAGCAGCCTATTTATTCAAAAATAAAAATTATAAAAATATTATCCTTGCAAGATTGGGAAATACCCCCATATCAGTCTAAAAGTTTCTCATTAAAATTTGAACCTCAGAACTATACCTATTATGATTACTAAGAAGCTTGGAATCACATTTTATTTCTATCACCAAATTCCCATTCTTGGTTCAGAAAGGGGATATCATTACAATTTCCCAAATGGTTTCAAGCATGGTTCCAGAACTTTGGACCAATGGAAGCTTTCTTCCCAAAAGAAGCCAGTATGGCATATGAATACTTTAAAAGCAGGTCATCATTCCTACAAGAATATAAGTTTATTTCATTCATAGCAGCCATGGGAATAAGCTGGATTATGACATGGGAATATGATTCAGCAGCATATGAAGAATCTCCAAGCATACAATATCTAGCAAGAGTAATAAAAATTAAATGGTGGAACAAATATGATATAAATTTACTAAGAAGAGCAGCTATTGATCAATGATTAACAACATCACAAAAGCGTCCAGCAATAACAGCCTCAAGCACCACCAATGAACAAATAGCTTATAAAAAAGAGACTCAATTCTTAGCACAAAAGAGACAAATTATGGCAGCTCTAGCTGCAGCAACCTCAGAGGAAGATATCCAAAGCTCTCTACAAGCAATACAGACCGTACCTCTTGGAGAAGACGAAGAGGTCCAGTCCAGTCCAGCTCATTACTATCAAGACTCTCAAGACCCATTTGAGATGTAACAAGTACTGTATATGCAATCAATGTAAAAGCCCAATCAATGAAAAAAAAGAGAGTAAAAAGTAAAAAGTAAAAAAGTAAAAGTAAAAGCAAACAGTGAATGTCGGCAAACAGTAAAAGCAAACAGTGAATGTCGGAAAACAGTAAAAGCAAACAGTACTGTCGGCAAACAGTACCCAAATAGTCATCATTTGAGGTCTATAAATACCAAAGGCCTCACTCATTCAAAATCATCAAAAACTTGAAAGCTCAAGAAATCTCTCTACTCTTATATCTTCTTACTTTATAAATTCTCCAAGTATTTGTAATCATCTTCAAGAAGTGTATCAACTCTACAAGCAATAAAAGTACAAGTTCATCTTTGTAAGCTTACTATCTTTCTTTTATTTATTTTCTCAGTTATTATTCTTATACCATGAAAGAATTTTATAAAAAGGTTTAGATCTTTAAAATTAGTTAGAAGAAATATGAAAACAAGAGTAATGGCAATAGATAGAAAAATAAGAGAACTAATAACTGAATCTTCGGAACTAAAAGTAGAAATAAAAAAGATGGACAAGAAAATAATCAGAACCAAAAAGCTTTTACAACAAATTAAAACCAAAAAATCAGTAAAAAGCACTAGACAAACCATTAAGAGTAAACACATTCATTATGTTAGAAGGATGCATTATTTACATGTACAAAGCATGAGATCACTTTTAGAGATAGAATCAAGAATACATGTATATAACGTTCAAAGAATGGATGGCAATCCCCAACCTACAGTACCCGTACAAGATCTAGAACTTCAACCTTTACAAGAACCTCAACCTTTACAAGAAACAAATCAACATATAATAGCCCAACCTTTACAAGTGGTATCAGAGCCTGCTCAAGAGGGAGGTATCTAATAACATTTATAAAGAAATTATTTTTAACTGTATTTTTATTACAATTCTTCTTGATAAGTCTCAAACATTTTATAGTTACAACTTTGAAGTAGTAGTGAGAACTGTTAATACGTTGGTCAGCCCAGATCGTAGTCCCGGTTGTAAGTCCTAGAAAGGCAATGAATCCGTTGGTTAACGAGGGTGGTCCCGTAGCTCACAAAGTTCTAACCATAAAATGGCTAGTTTATTGAGAACGATGAGTCGTTTAAATCTAGGAAAAAATAATTCCTTAGTAATAAAAACAGATAATGATGAAGCCTCCACCTCTGGAACTAAAAATGAATTAGAAATAACCAAATTAGAAGAAAGTTTTCATAATTGGAATATACCTATAGTAGAAAAAGATAAAATATATAAAAAGAGAAACTTTTGGGAAGGAAGAAATTATGAAATCCACATGTTAGAATATTGTAAACCAGGAACGAGTAGTAATAAAATTATCACCATCTTAGAAGAAGATAAATTGAAAGAACATAGCAGTAAAGGATATAACTTCATCCATATAGGATTAATACAAGTAGCCATAAAGCCTAATTTTAGAATAGGAATTAATCTGCCTATATTATTAACCTTAAGAGATACCAGATTAAAAAATTTTAGTGATTCATTAATAGGAATATTAGAAAGTAACTGTCATGATGGACCAGTTTTTTTTAATTATTACCCAAATTATGCTATGAATCTTAAAAATGAATACACCTGGCAAGCCTTAAAATTGCAAGTAACATCTGATGAGACCATTATAAATGAGAAATATGATCCATTCGAAATAATCTATAGAATATATTATAAAATTACTAAAGTTGATTATGACTTTAGAG
Organism: Arachis duranensis; assembly: GCF_000817695.3. Lineage (NCBI taxonomy): Eukaryota > Viridiplantae > Streptophyta > Magnoliopsida > Fabales > Fabaceae > Arachis > Arachis duranensis. Next base: position 15,853,453 of record NC_029775.3, read on the forward strand.
CATTAAGACAATCCTTAAAAGACGAAACGATAATTATGCATGCAAATCTAAAAAGATCTAATATACAAACACCTAGAAGATTAAGACATGAAGAATTAAAAAGTCGTATGCCTGAAGAATGGATAATTCCTTATGGCATTGAAGAACCACAGATACAAAATACTAGAATAAGAGAAATAATAAGAGAAGGACCGGATATTAGAATTAGGATGAATAGATCCCAATCATTAAGAATTCCTGATAATGTTGAAACTATTAGTCATAGAAATTCTATAATCAAGGCTCCTAGTTAAACTATATTTCCTTCGACTATATGTATGTACTTTTTCATTTAGAAGTCGTAATATCTCACCACCTCTGATTTATGATTATAGCGTAAAGTTCTGTGTGGTTGGATGTTACAGGAAATATACGTGTTCTACTTCAGGTATATTTTTTTTTCAGGAAAATAACGCTGTTTTAAGGGGTGGGGGCAACGAACCGGACCTTCAAAAAACCCAACTGGTTCATCTGATTCACAAATTAACTATCGGTTCAGTCGATTTTTTAATTGATTTTTTATAAGATATTTTTCAAAATCAACCGAACCACTTAAATAATTGCTTTTCAATTAACTGGATGGAACTGATCAGTCCGGTTCGATTTTGCATAACCTTGCTTAGAAGATATGTGTATTAATATCTCGTTTACATTGATGATGATATAAAACTATATTTGTAGTATGATCTAAATTGATTTACAAAATAAAATTAATATAATTCGTTATGATTTGGATAATATCTGTTTGATTTTTATTTTTAATTTAATTTAATTTTGTTTAAAATAATAGAATTTATATTACATCAATTTAAATTTATTTTTTAATCCACTCCAATTCAAATTATTTTAATAAATACATAAATAATTTATTGATATATAGTTTTTAAAATATTTTAAATTTTAAAAAGATATGTTTATTAATAAAAGAAAAAATGTAAATATTTAAAAAAAATCTAAACAAATATTTGATTTAATTAATTATTTAAAAATTATTTTCTCTTATTAATAAAAATTTGTCAACCTATATTTATCGAACTATATTAAACAATTGCAATTTTTAAAAAAAAAAACATTCACACCTAATAACATTTTTTATATTAAAAATAGTTTAGGACCATTTTTTAAAACACATCATCATTTGTACAGCAACATTCTCGTTTACTAGAATGAAATCTTATTATTTGATCTCTTAAGATCCAATTATACTTTTTTGTAGACAATTCCATGTTTTATTTGAAAATTGCATCGAATTCATATTCTAAGTTTCTAACTGTAACTAAGATTCTAAGTAGTTATATATAACTCATGAGGAGAAAAGAGAGTGGGCAGTGACAAATCTAAAATTTTTTTTACCGTTGAGCAAAACATATATAATATGACAATAAAGTAAAATTGAAAATAATTTAATATAATGAAATCAAATTTAATAATATAATAAAAACAAATAAATATTATTATTATTATTTCCTACTAAAAAATTTTCAAATTTTAATGGGAGAGCTTGCTCCACAGTTTAATACATGTATTCGTTCCTGGAGTGGGTGTGTGATAGGGTGTAAAAGTATAATTTGACAAAAGAAATATTGAAATTTCAAAATGATGATGGCAAAAAAAAAATAAAAAAAAAAGAAATCTAAAAATAGTTTTTCAGTTATTACCCACTCATGAATTTTATTTAATATTTTTTATATCTTCTTTAATTATTTAGTCTTTTAAGTGAGGATTAAACTTAATTGGCCTAGGATTGGATCATGCACGCATGATCCATGGAAGGGCTACTAAAGCACACTCAATTGCATATGGTGCCATTGATTTATACTTCAAGATGCCAAGAACCAAGAATTATCATGAATAGCACTCTTGATTAGTATGGATTAACATTCAGTGACATAAAAGACAATCCATACAAACAACCCCAAACAATCTCGATTAGTGAGGCAAGAATCATGAAGAACAAACTAAATAATAACCAGAAATGAATCTTAAGTACCAAAAAAATTAAAATACATTATTGGAAAACAATTGACAATAACCTGTATATATCAAGCCCAAAACAACAAAAATGGGACATAATTTAGAACGATATTAACTACAATTTCTATTTAATTGCGTGTTTAGAAGTACATATATACTGACATAACTTTAAGATGTACTCCTAATTAAGATGCATATGCCATATACTAAGGCTTTCAAAACTAAAAAAAAAACTTAGTTCACTTAATTTAATTTATGTACAATTTAATTTCTGCCTTTCTGTACAATTTAATTTAATTTATATACAATTAACGAAGAAGTTGAGTCTAATTGGTTCATGATTTTGTTCTATGGACATGCTGGTGGCATTTGAATGCCTCCATAGATAGGTTTAACGTTGGCACATCTTGCGCCAGAAGGAAGGATAGGTCCAAGAAGCTTGAGGTCTATGTTGTGAAGTTGAACATTTTCACATGGGAATTGCTTACTACACCTTAAATCCACTGCAATTGGTGAAATTGTTGTTCCTTTTACATTTATAAAACCAACATTTGATATCTTTACAAGTGATGGCTGCATGGAAATGTATAATATGAGCTAATTACTTGGATCAATTAATCATAAAAGAGAGAAAGGAAATGTATAATAATAAAGAAACAAGTAGCGAACCTTCTTTTTGCAGATGCCTGGAGAACATTGATATTCTTGATCAATGATGATAGGGTTTTTAACATTTTCCATGGTAATATCACTATAGCTTATATCTGTTGCTAAACCTGAATACTTCTCTGGCCATGACTTTATTCTTAGGCCATTGGTTGTGCCAACCAATGTGCAATTCTCCACCCTAATTCCTCTCACCTCTAGCTCATCTTGATATTTTCCAAGACTACCAATACTGTCATATTTTATATTGTTATTCAATCGATACAAAAATTTATATAATTTTTTTGTTATGAAATCACTTTTTTCAAATATTTAAGCACATAGAAGGAAATACATGAATGCATGATTATATCTCTAAAATGTATGCTTATACAAAATTTTTTTGAATTTACATAAATTTTTGCATAATTTTTTTTCTTTTTTTATTTGTATTATGTTTTTTTTTCTTTTAAAAAATAATAAAGATTAAACTTTAGACTTTTAGAAGTTTAAACTTTTGTGAAAAACAGTATCATGACACTTTTGAATAAACAGAATGAATAATAAGTAGTTATGTTATTACCTAATACCATGTCCAGGGCCACACTTTAGTCTCTTAATGGTAACATTGTTGACCCCTTGAATCATAGAGACACAATCATCACCGGTTTCAATGTTGGATTTTGATATTTTGACATTGATGGAGTGGCTAATGTGGATTCCATCAGTATTGGGGCTGGTACCTGGTGCTGTGAGCTTAAGCAACCTAAGTCTAATGTTGGCACAGTTTGTGACAAATATGTGAAAGCCTTTGGGGTTCAAGGTTTTTATGTTCTGTATGATTCCATTGTTCACCCTGCTGAAGAAAATGCTCTGCATCGCCAAACACATGCATAAAACCTCAAACATTAATTATTGCCCAATGCTAAAAATATATAAAAAAAAAAATTTAGGGGTCGACAACTTTATTAAATTCTGGTCAGTATATAACCAGTAAAACAAAAATGAGTAATCCCATATCATTGAATGAAATCTCACACCATTAAAAACATCATTGATGGCTGCTTAATGACTACAAATCACAAAAGTTACTAGTCCCTAGCACTCCTCAATAAAAAATATTACTTGTCCTTATAATTTAGCATTAGTCAACCTTTAAAATATATATAAGTATATTTTTCATGTTAATGTCAGCACTTTAAATGAAGATTGTTTAGGAACCATAGGGAGCTATAGCTTGTTTTTCTTTTGCTTTTTTTTAATGTATTTGTTTTTTAGTATAAAATATATACTGAAATATAAATATATATATTGAAAATAAATTAAACCATAAGTATATTTATACATAAATACATTGGTGGCTGATTTTAGTAGTTAATTTTAGTGTACAAATAACATATTTATTTTTTTTATATATTTAAAAAAAAAAGTAGTAAGGATTAAGATAAGTGGATTGATGAACTTACACTAGGAGCTCTAACACAGGCGCTATCGGAGTCGGTTTCACAATTCTCAGTTTGGGACCATGAATCTTTTCCTTGTCCATCAAAGGTGCCACCACCAATGAGTTTGATACCGGAGAGGTCTTGGAACATGAGCCATTCGCCGTCAACATACTCGCTGATGTCCGTTGTTGCAACCACGGTGCCTTCAACTTGGACCGTGACGGGCCCCGGAGTCGTGCACGGCCCGGCGAAGTACATTGCCGAAACCACGAACCTTCCTAGAGGGACCAGAACCCTTGCTTGCACTTTCGACTTGCATGTTGCTCTCCATGCGTCCATGAACGCCTTCATTATTACAATACAATCTTTATCAAATGTGCATGCAATGTCATGGATTTATTTTTCATGTAGTTGTATTGTTTTTACGTAAGTAAAATTGATGGATAAAATAATTTGATTATATAATATTATCAAAATATTATATAAATTTTTTTTGTTTTAAGAATTAAATTTATGATTTTTTTATTTTAGTAAAATATATTTACTATCTTAGCAAATATCAATTTATTATTATTATTATTATTATTATTATTATTCATATTTAATTTGTAAAAAATAGATTAATAGGTAAATTAATAACTATTATTAAACTAATTTATTCTAATTTCTTTACGTCACATCACGTACTAATGCTATTAGTGGAATATATGACACTTGCTGGAAATTTAGTGGAGTTTCAATGCAAAAAAGTGGAATTGGTACCTCTAAAATAGGATGCCACCTGTTCCTATAGCATGTGTTATTCCAAAATTATTTTGTCAAATGCGTCAGAAATTATATTGAGATTTTTAGGATAGAATCTTTAAGGCATGCAGCCATACATGTATACATAGGGCAAATAATAGTACATATACATGAAAATTATGATATGGTTTGGAAAATGATTTTTTAAAGATTTTTGTATGTGTAAAATATATTAATTTATATGTGTCATTTAAATTGGATTGATCTAATAATTAACTCATTTGTTCACTTAATTAAATATATAAGTTCAAATTTTATCTATTCTTAAATTTATAATGGACTAATCTTTAGTCTTTTAGGTTGAAAAATACAATAAAAAATAAAAAATATAATAATACAAAATAGTTTTACGAAAATATGTAATCATGTATTATTATATCATTAAATACAACTAATTTTCAAATTTGTTATCTAAAAATTTATTTAAAACATAAATTTAATTGAATAATCGTTTTAAATTTTAGTACATTAAAGTTAAATATTTAAAAAGTTATTTAAATTTATAAATTTAATATCGTAAACTTTCAGTATATTAAAATTACGCTAATATTTTTTCGTGCCAAAAAAGTGGATAAATATGAGTATAACCCTAATTAAAAATACAGTAGTGTGTTGATAAAAAAAGTTAGCCTCATGAATTGTTATTCTAGTATCTATATTTTTTTAGTGACACTCCTAGTCCTAGCTTTAGATTCCGTGTGAATAGTGTGTTTTACTCTTTATTTTGTATTCACTTTTATGAATTGGAACACTACATATTTCCTATCATGTTCTATAAAATTTTGTTTGTTGTAAAATGCGAATTATGCGACATTCTTGTTGCGTTTAACAAGACGTTGGAAATAATGCTGTGTGCTATTTAGCACAAATTCCTAAACGTTACACTTTTATAAATCTATTACCACATGCTTAAAACATATGCTTATTTTCATTATATTGAAGAAATTTTCAGCAAAATGGTCAAATATTATAAAAAAAAAACATATATATACCTGAGTGCAATCAAACTTCCCATCAGGTTTGGCACCAAAGCTCATGACATTATTAATAATCTCACCAGGAGCAAGAACATCCTTAGCTACATTGCGACCCTCATAGATATCAGGCCCAGCAATTGGCCTTACTCTTTCATCACCTTCTACCACAAAACAAGCCACTGCCAACCACAAAATAACATCAACACCAACTCTCTTTGCAATCACCATTGTGCCTCAATTCACTAATCACAACTAATTCTAAAGATGTTTTTTAAAAAAATGAATTTTTTAATTTTTTTTTAGATTTTCCAGATAGAGGCCTCCAAGGGAGGCTATAGGAGAAGAAAATGTGAAAAAATTTTATCCCTTTTTCTTTTGCCTCAGTATTTCACAGAGAATATATGGTTACTATTTTATTTCTATTTTGTAGCATCTATATCAACGGGGAATGTTAGATTTTCTTCTTAAATTGGTTAATCTAAATAAAAATTTTGTGCTTCATGGGCATTGAGCTCCTAGATTGAATTCTGGATTTCCGTTCCAAAGTTGGCTATATATTTTCTCTAACTATACATATTAGATTCTTATAGAACCTCACACTAAAATAAAATATAACTTTAGTCCATTCATTCACTGTTTGCGTGGGAAAATATATATATGCTTATGCTGCCACCACAATCCCTTAAAATATGCTTTCAGCGGCCACTCAAACTAACAAAGAATATTTTCATACGAGCAATGTTAGGGCCAGCAATTTTTGTGATTGTTAGCCATCAACTAGCCATCAATGATGATTTGATGGTGTGAGATTTCATTCAATGGCTCACTTTTCTCTGCTGGTTACATGCTGGCCAAAATTCAATAAAACTGTTGGCCTTAGACTTTTCCTTTCCATATTTTATCCGTCTCTTTGATTCTCATATTCTTTATCTTTATATATTCAAATTCACAACCCATTGATCAGAAAAAAATCATTATTGAATTTATAACATGAGTTTTACGTTGGAAAAATATAGGTAGACAACGAGAATATTAAATAATGTGAACAATAGATATGTGGGATGTTCAATTTAATAGGTATGTAGATGATTATGTTGATCATTTTTAATTGGATGGTTATTTTTTTTATTCGATTTACTCATTCACAGTTAATAATAGCCGGATACTTAATTCATTAGATGTGCAGATGATTAATTTAATGTTAAGGTTTAGAAAATAATTTGGAGATGGAGTGTTTTTTTACTTTATTGAATTCATTATATATCAGATTGTTCACATTGTTTAGAGAAATCATTATTTACGTAACAAAACCATTTTATATTTTAATTAAAAAATAATTAAATTCTGGAATTTGATCTACTATATAAAATTTGTTTATCTATTTTGTAATTTCTAGCAGCTACACTTTTTTCTCTATATATATGATTGCCTGGGTAAATCAATTAATTAAATATATAGAAAACAAGCACAAAGTGCTCTAAGAAAAATATACTAAGAAATCCTCAAAATCTATTATTTATTTTTTGACCATCAATTTCTTTAGTATAGTTTCTTTAATCTAATAATTCAATAACATACTTTATCTCATATTTTTAAACACTAATAGTTAACTGACGACCAAAAATAATAAATTTCGACAACTCTCTGTACCATTCCTCTTTACAAAATTTCTAAAGATTATAAATTTCATATATTTCTAAAACATGTGTTAGAATGATATGTTCAAAAAATATATAAGAATTCGTAGCTTACCTCAAGCCCTAACATGTTCTGACAAACAAAATTAACTAGTTCATAGCACAGTTAATCAATGATTTCAAAACTGTTTTTCCTATGCCAAAGAAGCAAAAAACGACATAAAAGAGGCATATAGCCAGTAATATGATAATGAGAGCAAAACTGGTTGATAGATAGTAACATGTTTGCTCTGTACATATATAGCTTTAAGGGAACTAAATAAGAGAAGCCTAATAACATGATGAACCTTGAACCCCTTGAAGAAGAGCTACAGAAGAAAGCAGAACACACTTTTTCTTGTGTTTTGACCTTTGACTTTGAGCTACAACCGATTCATATACACATATATAGCACATGAACATTTCTAGTCACATACATATATATAAGCTAGCTACATGATTCATGAACTACTAGGCTTCTAAAACTTCAGGCTAAATTTTAAAAAACAAAAGAGAAAACAAAAAGGACTACTTCTACAGCAGATCGGCCGAAAAACTTGTATGTTGTTAAAATATATTTAATGTGTTACTGGCCAACCAAACCTTTCCTGTGAAGTTCTGTTCTATTATCAGCAATAAATCTTGAAGCAGCTTCATTGCACGTGATGTCTTCAACATGCATGTGCACAACTTTGCTTCCGTATGCTGGGTAGAATTTGTATTGGCATAGATTTTGATGAGTTGCTGATGGAGAAGTATTAAGGTTGTTGTTGTTGCTGCTTCCAAAACTCTTCTGCCTTCCAAAGAGTTTCTCTATTTCATAACCAATCTTTGCAAGTTCTGCATGGGGTGCCATTAGTATTATTTCTCAAAATAATTGAGGAATAATATTGCCTTTTTCTTTTTCTTTTGTGTGTGTTGTTTTTTGTTTACTTGGTAGAAAAATTGAATGCAAAAGGGATATATATATAGGTCCACATAAGGTATGACCTGATCTCATTATTAATGTTCATCTTTGTGTGGGACTGAATCTTTAAGAAATAATTGTTAGAGCACTTAATAAGGTCGGCAAATAGAGCTGACGTGGCTACTCCAGCAACAGAGATGATTTGTGATGGACTACTGTCTTGGATATATGCCGAGTATTATCACATATGATTAACATTTTCTAGATTTATTTTAAATTTAAGTTACTATTAAAATAGAAAACATTGAGATTTTATATAAAATTAGAAGAATAAATTAATATGTAAAATATAAATTGTCTAACCTAGCAAAAATTTGTTAGAATCAATTTACCAATTTAAAATCGTAATATCAATTTTTTTAATAATTAAATCGGTAAAATTTTAATTATTAAGATTAAGATTAATTAATTTTTGTAGTAAAAGTAGTACTAATACCTAGCATTTTCCTTATTACTATTATTCGTGGATGTTGGTTATGTTCTTCATCAATTTATCGTCACGTTTTCTCTTGTAATGTGTTTGTTATGTTTGCAATATCTACCCACATTTGCAATCGCCATTCAAATTTTGGAGTCTGTTATACTTTTATCATCTTGTAGCTTTTATAAGACACCAGATCACCTTAAAAATTATATTCTTGTACTATTAGTTTTACTTAGTAATCTTTCGACAATACTAAAGAGAAAAAAAGAACAGGCAAAATTTATTTTATTTAGTATTTATTAGTTGTCGTAACAATTAAATATTAAATAAGATAAATTATAGTTATTTTTGGTTAATTTTATTTGTTACCAAATATTTTTTGTAATATTCAAATACTTATTACTATTTGTTAATACTTAATATACTGAAAAATAGTTAAATAATACGTATGTTTATATATAAATAATAATTAATAATGATTAATTAGTGACTAATATATTTTACATGCACATAACATTTTTGTGACCGCGATTTTAGTGTATCAATTGAGAAATTGAATCACTTGTATCCCTTGTATACTTGTGAAATCTCAATTCATATAGCAATGATCTCAATTATATTCATCATCAATTCGAGGATCTAATACTAATTACATTCTATAAAGATGGAAGACAATAACTTAATGTTTGAGTTCAATGGTTATGGGAATATAATCAAATGTGTTGATGGAAGAAGACCTTATTATCTTAGGTTCATCTGATCATATATAATTCACAAAAACACGCAAGTGTTGTGGTAGACCAAGCTTGATTTACAAGGTTGTAATCTTTGATGATTTGATCTTCCTACAAAGGAATTGTTCTCTTTAATTAATTCTTTCTTTTAGAAAAAGGAGAACAAATTGGGCTCCACAATTTCTCAGGATAAGGCCAGGGGATATTTTTTGGTATAGTATCGAATGCAATAAGGTAATTTAGAATAAAAGTGTGTGTATATCTATGTGTTCACGTTATTGGTGGTGTGTGTTATGTGCCTATCCAAATAAATTTGATGAGAACACACACATGAATTTGTGACGGAATTCTGAAGTAGATAGGCTTCAAGCTAAGTTAAACATGATGATTTAGGGTAGAATATATATGGATGGCATAATAATAGTAAACATAGGATATTCTTTGAAGGTTTCATCTTCTCATGACTTTTTCAAAGTTCCATGTTCAAAGTTATTCATACTCGTGATATATTGAAATCTTCTTCATGCCTTTATTTTTCTTACTTACTATTATGGCGCATATGTATACTTAATTACTTGTGTTATAAATCCTATGTTTTAAAAGCATAATAAGTTTGGCTCATTTATTTAGTTATTTATGTTTTTTTTTATTAAAGATAGAGAGACTTAAAGCCACGATCTCTTAAGTGAGTATGGAAAGACTGTGTCATTTGAGCTATAACTCATTGGCTAATCATTTATGTATTGTTACATGTACCAAAACTAATACACATTAATTTGATAGTATAGTTTTTCGATGGATTATTTTAATATATTTATGCTACTGTGGTTACAGTATTTTTAAAGGTATTGTTAAAATTAAAGTAACATTTTTTTATTATTTAGCAAGTCTTTTTAAAGTGTCACTAAAAATGTGTTACAAAATACAAAAAGTAAAATATGATTTTAATTTTAAAAATACTTGCAAAACCATCATAGCCACTATATTTATAGGTATATTAGAATTCACCCTTTTATATACCATAATTATATGAACATTGAGATCTTATAATAAGGGAAAATGCTTTTAAGACTTAAAAATGTAAAACTGTTAGTAAAGCAGAAAATTTTGTTACTCTACTTTATAATGCACAAAAATTTGCATCACATTTTAAGATGGGCTTTAAAATTTCAATTAATCTAATCTATCTGTACTTTTAAATTTTAATTTATGATTCACATTAGTCTTTAGTGTTATTTCTGTTAATTTATCATTCATGACAAGTCGATATCACATCCATTTGATCGATCAACCCACATTATCATCTACTCATAAAGCACTGAAGAAATAACCTTAAGCCCTAACTGTCATTACTATCTAATAAAAAAAACCTCATAGATACATGCAATGCCAAACCGAGAACACACTTTTCATTGCAATGTCATTTATTTCTTTACAAAATAGTGTTGTTTATAATTAGTTTAGAGATTTTGGTGATGAAAAAAAAAAAAAGATTCAA
>NC_029775.3:15864673-15871804 GCF_000817695.3 Arachis duranensis
AATGAATATTAAAAGTACAAAAAAAATACATGCTTATATACAAGAGAATAGCTTTAACTAATTCTAAAAATTACTAACCGACTAACTAATTGTAATAGTAACTAATTTAATTACTACCTATTGAATTAAATAGGTGAGTCCAATATTTAGTTAGTTCACTATGATAATTTAACATGCCAATTCGACACATTACTTCTGAAGATTAATGAGATAAACCTATAGATTAATAACGTAAATCATATAATCAAAATTAGAATCCGAATGAAATAATTGGAATTAAACCAAGTGTGGCAGTATATTCTTGAAACTAGTGTCAGCATAAAATGGAATTAAACCACTTTAATTAATTAAGAACAAAATATACATTTAAAAGGATATGCAAAAATAAAATAAAGTTACAAATTTAGTGCCATGACCGGCCACAAAGTTCATTGGAGGTTCACAACTTCACAATAACAATCATGCCATGTAGAATGCGTGAGTCACCAAAATTTTTAATAACTTTGCACTTTCATGTGGTAGAATAATCTTTTGTTCTCTAACTTTAATTTTATGCCTACCCATCAATCATAATATCATATCATATATATCTATCTCTTCATTCCTCATAATTAAGAATAAGATATTTTCTGTGAACATTTAAAAAAACTAACTGTTGACTACTTATCCTTACCCACCAAAAACTGTTGACCGGTTTGTATTTATTCAGGTTCTTTCTCCTTAGTCTCTAACTAGTTTCATCATTGTATTTTTCTTTTTTTTTTTTCTTTTGGGTTATTCTCTTTTTATTTCCAAAGTGTTAGGAGAAATATATATGATAAATGGGTGATTTCATTTTCTATAATTTACTAGAATGTCTTGAGCCACACAATTATCAAAAGAAAAAATATTTACACAAACTCATTTCTTAAGATTATGTTCTTGAGTAACCATATCGTTTTGGCTAAAATACCTGTTTCATCTCACCTTTTAAGTATATCTGTTTATTTTGATGACTATCATCAACGTTATGAATTGTTAAGTGAAAGAATATATCAATAGGAAATTAAAAATGACTAAAAAAAGAAGAAGAAGAAATAAAAATATAAATAAATAATAAACTTCATAAAATTTTGAAATTAAAGGGTTATAGTATAAGAAAAGGTAAAAGACGTAAATAAAATTGAAAGAAAGCGGAAAAGAAATATTTAGTTTTTTTCTATAAATTTATTTATATGTTATTAGGATGTTTAAAATGCTTTGTCAAACAATTTTAATTTTTTATACTAATTTTAAAACTCTTATTTATAAAATATTTAATAATTAAGAAATTATAATTTTTATATCTAATAACTTACTAAGTTCCCCTTGTTGAAATTTTTTTTTTATTAGTCTTTTTGTTGAAGACCTATCCCGTAGACACCTTGGACAATTACAATTTCAATGAGAGAGTACCAAGAACACTTTGTTGAAATTTTCTTTGTTAGTCTTTTTGTTAAAGACATAGTCCAATAGACACCTTGGACAATTATAAGTTTAATGAGAGAGTGCAGAACTGTAACTGTTTTTAAAGTTAATTTCAATCTATACTTAGAAACTTGATCGAGAAGCAATAATTTTTGCACTTAAAATTTGATTGAAGTCCAAACAATTTTTCCTTATTATTTATGGATTGTCAAAGAAGGTCAATAATATCTAATGGAATGAGTTCAATCCTCCCTCTTATTGGGTCATGAGTGTGATTGGCCTTTTATATATTTTTTTAAACAGATAATTATTAGATATATCAAATTTCTATTAAATCAAATTAATACTTTAACATTAAAAAATATTGGATGATTAGTATTTTTTATTAATGTTAATCAATATTGTACTTTTATATTATTAAAATTTAGAATTTAGAATTTAAAATGTAATGATTTAAAATTTAATATTTAAAATTTAGTGTAACTTAATAGAACCCAAATTAACATGGGCTAACAATTATAAAGATCGAAAATGAGTTAAGGACCAGCATTTTTTGGTCGTGAGGTCTAACTTAAACATTATTTAGAATTTGGTGACAAATCTAAATGACTTCATATACATTGAGTATACAGTGGCTCTAAAAAAAAGGTATTGTACTATTTAAGTATTAACAAAACTACAGAGAGACACTCCAATCTTAGGAGGACTTTACATCAAATATTTGTTTTCTTTTTTTGCCGGGTGATGGTTTACATCAAAGTTTCTACTAATATATATCATTTTTTGGGGTATTAATATAAGTGAATTGGGTTTTTTTCTTTTTTTTTTGGTTTATATATAAGTGAATTAGTTATTCGATGGACGAGTTCATTTTACTATTTAGTCGAAACCCGTTTTGATTTGGTTATTATTTTTGTGGATTGTGGAATTTTATTTTTTTTTTACTAGGATTGTTGAAATGTTTTAAAGTTTGATATGAAAAACCCAAATATTTCCTTGGGCTTTAGCATTTGGGCCTCAGTATGTAACGTCGTCCAAGTCATAAAAGATTTGATGACCATTATTTTGCGATCTCCTATTCCATAATACATTACATCCGTGGCCACTTTGCATTTGAGTTAATATTAATGATTCGTTTTTTTAACTAAAAATATTAGTTTCCTATAATTTTCGTTAGAATAATAATAATAATAATAATAATAATAATAATTAATAATGTGTAAACATGCATGTATTTATCACCTAAAATTGAAAAGTATACTGGTCAAGAATCAAGATATTAAGGAGAGTAAAAAATTATTAGAGATGGTTTTGATTCTGAATTATTCTTCACATTCAAGCAATTTCAACATTCAAGTGATTTAGAGTTACGCGCTTCTTTTTTTCGCTTTTTTCTTCCCTTGCAACACTTCTTGATTTTGAATTATTCTTCATATTTAAGCAATTTCAACATCTAAATGATTTAGAGTCACGCACTTCTTTTTCTCGCTTTCTTCTTCGTCATCATCACCAACAACACCACCAACTCATCCTCCTTCTTTTCTCATTTGAATTTCTCCTTCTCTTTCCTTTTTTTTCTTCTCCTCCTCCATCATCATCATCATGATCATCATCGTTATCGTTATTATTTTCTTCTTCTTATACATATCGTCGGTATTGTTACTGTTATTGTTAAATTTTTGCCATATTGATAGTGTTGTTTGATCCAAAATTGATTTTTGATGTGTTTTTGTTCATGATTCAGTTTTGTTTGTGTGATTGTTCTTGAATTGAGTTAATTATGTCGCAATTGTTATGTAATTTCGATCCATTCCCCAGTTAATTGTATCGCAATCCATTATATAATTCCGGTTCATTTCTAAGTTAATTATGTCGCAATCATTATATAATTTCACTTAATTTTTGAGTAAATTAAAGTATATTTGGACTCGTTGTCTTTCACAATTCAAAACTCTTTCTTCTCTTTCTCCTCATCTTCTACTTCTTCTTATTCTTCTTCTTCTTTTTCATCTTTTTCTTCTACATCTTCACCTTCACCTTCTTATTTCATTTTCTCAAAATTCTTTTTGATTTACTCTCTTGAGAGGAATAAAACCAAGAAAAAAAAGAAAATATCAAACAAAAACGAAGAAAAAACATATTAATGACGTTGTCTGATCTAAAATTGATTTTGGATGTATTTTTATTCATAATTCAGTCTTGTTTGTGTGCTTGTTTTTGAATTGAGTTTATGTGTCGCAATCATTATTATGATAAATTTCGGTTCATTTCTGAGTTAATTGTATCGCAATCCATTATGTAATTTTGGTTCATTTATGAGTTAATTTTATCGCAATTATTATATAATATCGGTTCATTTTAAGTGAATTAAGGTGTATTTGTACTCGTTGTCCTGCACAATTCAAAAATATTCCTCCTCTTTCTTCTCATCTTCTACTGTTTCTTCTTTTTCTTTTTCATCTTTTTCTTATTTTATTTTCTTAAAATTCTTCTTGATTTACTCAAATTTAACACAATTTCTGAGTTCTGCAGATTCTTTACCATTGTTCTCTACTTCTCTTTCTTTTTGAGTTAATTGTGTCGCAGTCATTTTGTAATTTCGGTTCATTTCTGAGTTAATTGTGTCGCAATTATTATATAAGTTCGGTTCATTTTTGAGTGAATTAAGCTACATTTAGACTCGTCGTCGTGCACAATTCAAAAATCTTTCTCCTCTTTTTCCTCATTTTCTACTACTTCTTCTTCTTTTTCATCTTCATTTTCTCCTTCTTATTTTATTTTTTAAAATTCTTCTTATTGATTTACTTAAATTTAACACAATTTCTGAGTTCTACGGATTCTTTACCATTGTTCCCTGCTTCTCTTTCTTTTTGAGTTAATTATGTCACAATTATTATGTAATTTCGGTTCATTTCTGAGTGAATTAAGCTGTATTTAGACTCGTTGTCCTACTCAATTTAAAACTCTTTTTTCTTACTTTCTATTGCAATAACAGTAGCAACAAAAGAATGACAATGAAAAAAAATACGCGAAAGAGGAGGAGGAGGAGAAGAAAAAAGAGAAACGCGAAGAAGAAGAAGGCAACAACGATGACGATAACATAAAATCTTATTAACATAAATGACTTGATTGAAAGAATGATATGTGCTTGTGTGTAATCACGCTTTTTTTAGTGATAATAATTTTTGTTAATGTTGACTCTATTTAATTAAATTTAGATGACAATATTACTTAAATATATAACAGATCTATTTGATTCTAATCGCCCAAGATAACACGTACATACGTAAAATTGTGTAGTTTTATGTTCATGAGTTTGGTTATAAAGGTCTGTCCAATAAGTATTTTAATTAATGGTATTTTGATTTAATGAAAAGCTTTTGATCGTTGCTTTACCAATAGCTAGAATTTATATAGCGCACACTAACTTTTATTGCAATAATACTAAAAAGACAATATTTAAAGTTATTTTATATAATATAATATTTATAATTATATATTTATTATATCTAAAATTATATAATTATTTTAATAATAATTAATAAATATTAAATAAAATAATTTTAAATTATTTAAACTAATTTTTTATTATATCTCAAACATTATTATTTTTAACGTGCGGTGCTCGCACTATATTATCATAGAAGGCACCACTCACATAAAGTTATCAAAAATAATTTTTTTTAAAGACGCCTATATGGCAAAATCTAAACCACATATCTTAAAACCACACTTTTAACTACATAACACTTCAAACTGTAGCCCTTTATAAAAAAAGCGTCACCTAATGGAAAAAAGTAAATTAGAAGATTTAAGAGAAGAAATAATTAAATTATCAAAATTAATAGATCAAAAACTAATGATTTTAACTAATGTTAATTGTAATGACACCGAATTCTTAAAATCAATACAGAATGATTTTTCCCAAAATCTTTATTTTACTATAAGTTTTATTGAAGGACTTCAAAAACCTGAGAAAACTTATATTTCACATGGAATTTCTAAAAACTGCTACTATGTCAAGAAAATTGCTAAGTGTTGGTATTGCCAAGAAGAATGACACTATGCAAATGAATGTCCAAAAAAGAAAGATAAAAAAGACCTTACCAAACAATTAGAAATTGCTAAGTCTTGTTTCATGGAACCATTAGAAGAATCAGATGATAACTTAGACTATATTTTTAAATATGTCTCAGAAACAGACTCAGAGACTGAGCAATAATGCCACATTTATTACTATAAAAATAACATAAAAGTTTATAAATGCTTTCATAGATACTGGAGCAACACAATACTTTGCTAATACAAATATAAAACTTGATTGGAAAAAATTAAAGAAACCATTAAGAGTTAGAATAGCTGACAAATCAATACATAAAATTGACCAAAAAGTAGAAATGGTTGAAATATTTATTCAAAATTATAGGTTTATTGTTCCATCCATATACATGATAGATTCTGGGATGGATTTTATCATAGGAAATAACTTCTTAAAACTATATCATCCTTTTATTCAAGAATTAACATATATAGTTTTAAAAGCTCCACACGATTCTTCAATAAATCAAAAATCAAAACATATAAAGATACCAACTACTACTATAGATAAGATTTTAAAATTTAAAATATTTTCTATATTAGAAATATGCTATTTGAATTTATACTTTCAGATAAATATCCCAAAAAATAATCTTGAAATAAAGATAGAAGAACTTTTGGATGAAGTTTACGCTGAAAATCCTTTAGATATTAAAAATACAAATAAAGAATTAGTAAGTATTAAATTAAAAGATCCTATAAAAGAAATAAATGTTCCAAATAAAATTCCTTATTCCGCAAGAGATAGAGAAGAGTTCTCACTAGAATGCAAAGATCTTTTAGAGAAAGGAATTATAAGATTAAGTAAAAGTCCTCGCTCCAGCCTTTTACGTCGAGAACAATAATGAAATTAAAAGAGGAAAATGAAGAATGGTAATAAATTATAAGAAAATGAATGAAGCAACTGTTGGTGATGCTCATAAACTTCCTAGAAAAGATTCTATTTTAGAAAAAATCAAGGGAGCAACTTGGTTTTCAATGCAAAATCAGGATATTGGCAACTTCGTTTAGATGAAGAAACAAAGAAATTAACTGCTTTTACTTGCCCAACAAAAGAATCAACAAGTGTGTTGCTCTACGAATGGAATGTTTTACCATTCGGATTAAAACAAGCCACAGGTATCTATCAAAGATTTATGGAAGAAAATCTAAAAGAACTAAATGAATTTATTTTAGTTTACATTGATGATATATTAATTTTTACAAAATAGGATAAAGAAGATCATCTTCAAAAATTGTTAATAGTTTTAGAAAGATGTAAAGAAAAAGGATTAGCCTTAGCAAAAAGAAAGCAAAAATTACAAGACAAGAAATAGAGTTTCTTGGGTTAATTTTATCCACTCAGGGAAAGCTAAAACTTCAACCAAATATTTTAGAAAAGGTAAATTTATTTCCTAATAAAATAGAGGATAGAAAACAATTACAAAGATTTTTCGGGTGTATAAATTATATTTCTGATCAAGGATTTTTAAAGAATATAACAGAATATACAAAAAACTTATTTCAAAAAATAAGTACTAAAAAAGAATGGAAATGGGAAGAAAAAGATAGTATGCAAATTCAAAGGATCAAAAAATTATGTGAAAA
>NC_029775.3:15872061-15885209 GCF_000817695.3 Arachis duranensis
GCTCATGAAAAGGAAACTCTAGCAGCAATTAAATCTCTTAAAAAATGAAAAATTGATTTATTACCCAAAGAATTTACATTAAGGACAGACTCAAGTTACCTAACAGGTTTCATTCGATACAATTTAAAAGTTGATTATAATCATGGACGATTGGTAAGATGGCAATTATTTTTGTTACAATATCCAATAAAAATTGAATATATTAAGGGTGACAAAAATATTATTGCAGATATATTGACAAGGGAATGGAGTTCGTCTACAACGCATTAAATCAAGAAATTCAAAAATATCAGCAAGAACTCGAAGAATGCAAGCATTGTCAGCAAATAAGAACACAGATCCAATCCCTCAAGAAGGCCATTGAAACAATGAAATCAACACAACAAGCAAAACCATCAGAGTTCAGCCAGCTAAGCATGGTGGACAAACCAGGTGAAGAAAAAATTTCAGAAAATAAAATAATTGCTGAAATTATTAAAAAATCCACACAAGACAAAAAATATTATGTGATTTATAATGGCCCCATGAAAGGAGTATATGATGCCTGGGAAAAAGTAGCACCATGTACACATCAATCAAAGATAGTTCATAAAGGAGGATTTTCAACACTAGAAGAGGCAAAAGAATCCTTCAGGGAATATGAAGCTCTTCATCCAGAACAAACCCTAAAAAGAGCAGATAAAGCTCCGATTCAAGCCCAGAGAACAGGAATAATGAGAAACATTCCTACAAGAGCAGAAATCAAAGAAAAGAAAAGGGTCTGTAGATCAAATCTTAGAGAAACCCTTAATATAGTCCTAAATTGGACTGAAGAAAAAAGGGCAAGTTGGAGATACTATCCTATTGCCAAAGAACAGCTAACAAAGCTGGTTATTTTTCCAGAGGCTTTCCCATCTGACACTTATCAATTTTTCAAGTATGGATTAATTGATACAGTTTTAATTTTTAATGATCTAAAAATTATTAGTGAGTTTCCTGCAGGATTCGTTGATGCAGTAAAGAGATTTAAAAATATGATTGACAATGTAAATCCAAGGGATATATCCATAAAATTTACAAATAGTCAACCTATTTTTAATGAAGAAGAAGAGTGTTTAGTTCCAGCACACCAAGTAATATTCATGTCCGTCTTCCCAGGAAACTTTCAACCAATTGATCAAATTCAAGATTTAGCAATCTACAGTCATGAAGGAAGACTAGCCAGCACATTAGCAAGGGTTTTTGAAAGAACTCAAAAAATAACGAGGGAATCTCATACAAGAATTAATTATAAAAGCAGAAATACTCTGCTTGTGTCTAGTAAAAGAAATGAAATTGAAGAAAGAGAGATGAGAATCTTGGTGGAATTTGAATCTGCATTCTATAATCTATCCGGACTCTTAAAAAAACTCCCTGAAGGGATAAAAAGGAATCTCTGCTATTTAATAAAAGACAGAGAAGACCACAAGTGCCAGCTATGTGCCTTAGAAATATCTGAAGAAAGCAATAATGAAATGGAATCCACCCACATGATAAAAGAAGAGGACAGTACATCCACCCACATGATAAAAGAAGAGGACAGCGCATCTGAAGCATCCCTCAACATTATTGTATAATGACGTAAGCGCTTAGGTCATAGAGCACCAACAATGTAGTTGGGGCAAGATAATAAAACAATGACGTAAGCAATGACGTCATAAGAAGGGTAAGGATGGGAATTGTCCATCAGACCCAACCACTATAAATAGAGTGCTTAGGCAATTGAAGAAGCATCAGAAAACAGAAAGCAGAAGGCTAAGAGTACTCATATGCTAGGAGAGCAAGGAGGAAGCTGCCGAGGCGATTCTGTAGTCTGACAAAAGAATTCCCTTAGGAAAAAATAGTTTTAAACTCCCCTCTGGAGTTAATATCTATAATCTCCCCTCTGGAGATAAAAACATCTTATGTAAAATATACTAAATAAAGGAAGTTTTTCTCCAGAAAGGTACGCCTTTATCCTAATCTCTTAATTATGAATTATTTAGAAAGCTTAGAATTAACGGAAGAATCTGATTATTATAGATTAACTGCTTTATTAGATAATGAAAAACAGGCTGTTCTAAAAACAGAACTAAATCTCAAATCAAATGAAAATTTTAATAAACAAAATCTTTTAAAAGAAGTTTTTAATAGAAAAAATATAATATACTATGGAAAAATTCAACTTGAAGCCCCTATAAAGATAAAATCCGCCAATGGAGAACTTGAAATAGCTTTGATAAATGATGAAGAATTGAGTAAACAGATTGAGAAAATTAAGGATCAACAAAAAAGATCTAAAATTGGATGGATTCATATTAGTACTATACAAGTTTTAATTAAATCTACATATATGAAAGGAATTAATTCACCAATAAGTTTAGCAATCTGTGATAAAAGAATTACTGATGATCCAATAGATCAAATAATTAGAATTGTTCATGGAAATTTGGCAAATGTAAATGTTAAATTTAATGCCCATCTTGGATATGCCATACCTCTATCAACCGAAAATCTTGGTAGATCTATAAGTTTAGCTTATAAATTTCATAGAAAAAGTTTAATGGAACAAGATGATGAACCATTTTCAATTACATATGCAATAAATTATGCTTTAACAAATAGCCATCATAGTATAATATTTAAAAATAGAGAAAGAATTTATGTTGATGAATTATTTTAGAAAATTGTAAAAACAGAAATACCAAAATATAAAGTTATTGAAAACCCAGTTCTATTATTAAAAGAACCGTCAGGAAAATTAGTTTCATCGAATTTTCAAATAAAAGAATCTAAAATTAATAGCCCTTTAAGTTTATCTAAGTTAAAAATTAAAGAAGAAAATTCTGAAATAAAAGAACTAATAAAAAATGTCGAAAAATTAAATGAAACCCTAAATACTAAATTATGACAATAAATAAGGAAGAAATATATGTAACTTATCAAGATAAGAAACAAGAGCTTTTTGAAAGAGAAAATCGTTTGAATTATTTGCAGTTTTCTGAAATAAATCAAAGAGCATTTAAATCTCTAAAAATAATCTATAACAAGTTAAAAAAAGAAGTTGAAGAGCTAGAAAAATTAATAGAATCTCTAGAAAATAGTGATGAATCAATGATAGAGTTTGCAGAAATTCTAAAATAAATAAAGATAAACAAGAGAAAGTGTAAAAATAAAAGAAATTTTGAACTAGTAATAGATAATCATTTAACAAATACTAGAGAAATGATTAAATACTCTAGGTTATGAAGTTGTAAATTATTGAATCTATACAAATTATAAACTTATTCGAAAAGTTAATAGAATTTTTGTAAAAAAATTGTGAATCTATACAAATTATAAATTTATTCGAAAAGTTAATAGAATTTTTGTAAAAAATTGGTATCAGAACCAAGTTAACGATTAAGAGTAACACTTTTTCTTTAAGCAACACTTTTAATAATACGCTTTTAAATCAATAACAACCACAAAAAAAAAAACGTCTTTACAAAAAGTTGAAATTGACAACTTTACCGCAGCATCCACCTATCAGAGAAGCTACTGTAGGAACAGTAGTTTTCCCATGCACTATATACAATTATATACTAAACCTTACACAAATAAAATATTGATCCATATTAGAGCACTATAGCTAGTTAATTAACCATTCCGTTAGTTAGTTAGACTCTAATTTCTGTTTCAGTTATTGCTGATTCAGCATTCTGTTAGGAGAGCTGCACCCTTGGGCACACTTACCAAGTGAATAAAGCCACAAACAGAAGGGGGGAAATATTAAAGTACATATGCACGTAATTTAGCCACAAAACACAGTATATAGTATAGATAACTGTTATACATAAGTATGCATTTTAGCAGTACAAACACTATTATTGATATCACTCCATCACCTATATATTTTGATGTTAAGTAGATTCTAATTAGATACATATATATCTTAATATATAGACCTCAATAATGAGGTATTTTAACTCTAAACACAAAAGCTCATAGATTATTCTAAACTTATATTATCAAAATAAATAGCTCTTCTTTTGCACTTATTATCTTCAAAGGTTGAAGATCTTACCCCAAAAGCTCTTTGATTTAGTCTTATTATTGGGATAATTCACAACCATAATTCCACCATATTTAGAAGCTGCATCTTTGCTATTAATCACTCGCTCTTCCTTGTTGTGATGGTGTATATGTTCATGAGTGGCCTGAACCAGCCAACGCCCCGCCGGCGGCCTCTGCCGTGTCGAGGTAGCCATGAATCCACCGTTAGGGGAGGACCTTCTAACCCTATTTGGGGGATAGTATGTGTCTATGATATCAAACCCTTCTAACCCTATTTGAACAAGATCTTGTTGATGATGATGTGCCATGGAAATTTTTGTGTCACACACTAAATAATATTAAGCAAATCAATATTTTGGTTTTGCGGTTTCTTGGTTGAAATTAAGTAGCAACTGCTTGAGTCTCATTTATATATATACACGCAGTAATATGGTTTTGTACCTAACATTATAATTAATATCTATTAGATTTGAGGTACATGATAGATGCATATTCGTATTCGGTGTAACCATATATATATAAATGGTCACAGGATAAAATATTCTTAAATGCATGATATGGCTAATATAATTGAGTTATATATGTATTGATTAAGAGATTGATATTTTTGATACAGTGTCTTTAGCTTATATAATTTGTATAACGTGACTTTTGATGAGAATTCACGAAGGCATAAAGCAAAAGATATGCACTTTTTTCTTTTGGTTTACTTAATCTATTATATCTATTAAGATATATAAAAATCGAGGATATAGAAAAATTTGGTACACAAATTTCTTTTTTTTTAAAATATTTTTTATTATATAATTTATAAAAAATATATTTTTACTATTTTGAAAACTCAAACAAAAAACAATTGGAATTTATTGATGTGATACGTACTTAATTAATTACATACATTTAGCTAATTAATTGCTTTAGTTTAGTTTGGAAAGCATTCAGATTTGTAGGAATATTGGATCGGACCCGCCCTCCACATAGAAGAAAATTATTTTCTCTAGGCATACACACTCAATATACCTACGATTAATTAGGCTCTGAAGCTTAGTTAATTATCAAATGGAATGATGAATATATTCCAAAGTAAGACACATGTAGAAAAATTAATTAACAATAACTAATTGAATCGTAGATGCACCATATACTCTTTGTGAATGCTTTATATATATATTTATATAGAATGGGAGGTGAGCTGTATATATTAAAATTTAAATTAAACTTACATAACTTTTGTTGTGTGTAGTGAATTGATTATGCTTTAAGATTCTGGGATTTATACAAGAAAATAACCACTAGTATACCATAAGGGCAGAAATGATAAAAAAGACTCTCCTTTACTTTGATTTGATGGAAATACTAAAGTTGTTTAATTGATTTTTTTTCTTTCTTCCTAAGTTAATTATATTGTTAATTAGACTTATTTTGCTAATTAGATTTATTTTAGCCTTTTGTTTAGATATTTCGTTTGATAGACTACTTATATTGAATACAATGATTTGTTAGAGACTTTCAATGAATTTGTTTCATTTGAATTTAATTAGAAAGGCCGACGCCCTTAAGTCATTAAGCTGTGATCATAGTGAAGAATAATTCAATCATAATTAGTCAATTATGTTATATAAGAAAAAGAGGAATAAATAGTTATTAGAGAGTTTAAAATATTAGATGAAATTAATTCTAACACTTATTTTTTATTCATTATTTTTTATCTTTATAATTTCCATATTTGCTATTTTGTTATTTTTTAATTTAGAAATATTAGATAAGTACAATTTTTTCAACTAAGTTTAGTCGAGTGAAAATTTATATACACATTTTTCGTAGGTTTTTCTTCTTTTATCATTCTTCTTCAACCGTCATTATCGTTGTCTTTTTTTTTTAAAAAGAATAAAAAAACTGTAACATTCTATTTTATGCTTCTGTGCAATTATTCTTAACGTCGATCTTCTTCTTTCAAATTAAAAAAGAATAAAAAAAATTGCAGCATTTTATTTTATATGTTACATTTAAAAAGTTTAGGTGTTAAAATTAAGAAATTTTTATGTCACGATTAAAAAATTTTGGTATTATTTTTTTATATATTTTTTTCAAACAACACCTCCTCCTCCTTCTTCTTTATGTTTTCATAATTTTTTTTGTTTTACACTCTCATAATTTTTATTATTTCATCCTCTAAAAAATAATAAAAATATAAAAAAACAAAAAGAAAGAATTAAACAACTTTTTGTTTATTTTTATTTATCCTTTTTGACACTAAGCATAAATATTTTAAAAAAAAAAACGTATAACTTCATAAATAAAAATACAGAGATTCTGTACGAATAAAGAAGAAATAAAAAAAATAAGCAGAAGCAAAAAAAGAAAAAAAATCTTAACATCAAGCTTAGAACTTTAAGAAATTTTGGGTCAAAATTAAAAAAATTTTGTATTAAAATTAAGAAATTTTTACGTTATAGATAAAAATTGTGGTGCTGTGTTTTATGTGAAAAATAGTATATAATTTTACGCGTATGTCTGTGAGTAATTGTTGTTGAACTTTGATTAATTTAATTAATAAAAATATTTAAATATATAATGAGACTCTTTTTAATTAATCAGCTTATTGAATAATATAAATAGTGATAGGCTCAATTCAATTGGCACCTTAATACTCAAAGAAATGACAACTCTTTTACTCACTTTTTTTATTATAGTAGGAGAGTACCATCACCACTTCTTATGGTTCGTGAGTTTCATATTTCCCTTTATGGTGTTTCATGTGGGTATTTTATATAAGTCATGTGGATTGGGGACCAAACCAAATTTAAAATTTCATCATCACACACTACAAAATATTAAAACAGCGATTTTTGGAGTATTTACGGCGATTTGAACCGCTATTATTATTAAAAACGGCGATTTTAAAAAGTAACATAATTCTGAATGCTATTTTAGTTAATACGGTGATTTTTAGAAAATCGTCACAATTTTTTAGATTAAAACGGCAGTTTTTAGATAGGTTAAAGTAGTGGTTCAAATTTTGACAGAGAAGACATAGGAGATGACAAGGAGAGGAAGCTGGAGGGGCCGTCACCAGAGGAGATCGCCGTTGGAGAACCTGTCACTGGAGGAGATGTCATTGGAGAAGATCGTCATTGGAGGAGATTGTTAGAGAACGCAAGAGGGAGAGGTCACTACAGTAGCATTGTACACGAGCTTCAACTTTCAACCAAGGGTTTCTGAAACTAGAAATTTTTAATTTATCTTTTTATATACAAGTGATAATGGAGGTTCAAAACTGCCATAATGACCAAAACCGCTATCAAATTCAAATTTATTACTCGCAGCGACCAAAATTGCCATAATATCCAAATATTACGGCGGTTTTATTCTTCAAAACCGTCATAATATAAATGCCATTTTAAACTTCTTTTTTTGTAATGACAAAGGAGTGTGATAGAGTTTGCGACACCTTTTTTTAGTATATTATATGTTATACAAAATTTAGAGGATCTAAATTTAGGATTCAGATAACTTTTTTTTTAGAAAAATGTTACAATACTAAAAAAATAAAATAGTTATATATTAGTATAATTTACACAAATAAATTGAATGAGAATTAAAATTACATAGATCTCCTAAATTAAATTAGGTTACACGTATGTTCTGTTTATAACTCTATGTAAATCGAATCAAATAAACTAAATTTATTCTCTTTCAATGTAAATCGAATCAATTAAATTCGATTTAGCATGAACAGCAGTAAATCGATACTAACCTAGGTAAATCGAATCAAATAGATTATTCGAATTACACTCAAACATGAACAACATAAATAGACTCCAATTGATTCGATTTAGTGTCAGTATACTCTATATAAGGATTCGAATTAGCTTATTACGATTTACTGTTAGGTACCAGACAAATGACGCAGCAAAATGTAGAGATAAAAAATAAAAATATTTGGTAAAATAATTTTCTTTGAGAACTATAATTTCTCTCTATCACAAGGAGATTACAATAACAGTTTCTCTTGACAAAAGAACAATACACCTCTCTCTCTAAATATAGGAAAAAATCTCTCAAAAAAATCTACTTGTTATTGATATTGTTCTTGTGAAGGTTGGCCATTGTATATAGTTCGTCTGCCAGTGAATAACTAGGAGCTTTCCGTCAAGATGAATTATATTTCGGTAGCAGAAAAACAAGGGAGTGGATACCTGCAAAAGGCACTCTGGCGCTCAAGTTAGTGGGTGAATAGTATGCTTTATATTGCTGTATCTCAAATCAATGTCTTACCTCCTTTTTATATTCGGGGATTAAAGGATAACAGCTATGTTTTTGAGTAATTTTACTTTAAACGGAGAGTAATGGCATATTATTTAAGCGTTTTGATATTTGCTTTGATGTTTATTATTGATAACCGATTTATAGCATTCATAACCAAGTTATAATATATAATCAATTTATAACGGTCATATCATAGCTCCCAAACTTGGCCTAGTGATATTTTGATATATATAGCCGATTTATTGATGAGCTAAAACTCGGCATTTTGATGTATAGGTATGGAGCCCCCAGTTCAACATATTTCATCAAAATAGATATAAAAGCTTAAATAATTAAATGGAAAAGGTTTTGTTTCGAAAAGAAAAAAAGAAAAAATCTTGTCATTAAATGAGATGGAAACTATCGTTCCAGTTTCCAAGGCATTTTAGTGTCGTTGATTTTGAGAGAAACAACGGTTATGATTGATGAGATGGAACTGAACCGGTTTCATTAAATTTTGACATATTTATTTATAATCATGAAGGGTCTCGTAAATAGAAGTTCAGTTTGGTTAAAACGTTTTTTTGGAAAGAGAGTAAAACATGAGCAAAAGAGGTCAGTTTCTTTCTCGTTCAGTTTGATTTTCATCCTTTCGTCTTCTTATTTTTGTTCTATGAAAAACAATGGGGAGAAAAAGGTAAAGAATTACAAAAAGATGATGATGATGGTTTGTATAAGTGGGTGAATGAGGATGAGAAAATCTGTGGGTCTCTCTGATCTTCGTAGATAAAAATAGTGTTGATGAAATAGATTCTTCCAAAATAATGAGGTTTGGGGTTTGGGTGGAATTATTATCATGTACAAAGGATGAGCGTGTATTTCATAGGAAAAATTATTTTGAATATTTCTACATATATAGTTGTGTCTTGGAAGAGTTTCGAGTGAAGCTGCTATTTACTGATTTTGA
Source organism: Arachis duranensis (assembly GCF_000817695.3). Taxonomy (NCBI): domain Eukaryota; kingdom Viridiplantae; phylum Streptophyta; class Magnoliopsida; order Fabales; family Fabaceae; genus Arachis; species Arachis duranensis. The sequence continues at coordinate 15,881,330 of NC_029775.3, forward strand.
ATATAATGTGTCGAAGTAGTTGAACTGTGCTCCTTCTCAATTGTACCCAAATAGTTGGACTTTTTTGGGGTGTTTTGAAATATTGATAGAATTTCTGAAAGTGAAACCTTCGTTAGAATTGTTATTTTCTATGTTCCATGCTAAAGGAGTTTGGGTAAATTTGAATAATACCCCTGGTTTTTCAATTTTCAAACTTTACAAGACGTTTATTCAAATATTTTAAAAAAATGTTTTTGAAAGTAAAATCGGCGGAAGAAAATTTTCTTTTTTATCTAGATGAATACCTTGGTGAGAATTTCCTCTCTGGTGATGTTCCCAACTGCAACACATTTTGGGTCTAGCAGAGATAAATCTGAGAAATGAGTGTATAACAAACTATCTAGTAGAGGTTGTTGATGGAAAAAATTTAATTTCTGTTCTTGATTTGCTCCCATGGGAAGAGGACAAAATGTCAGTGATGAACTACCTCCATAAGGTTTGATAAAAGATCTCCATATGTTTTTAGAAGCATAGCTAATTTGAATTTGAATGTTTCTTTTTGTGTTTGCTTAGGTGAAAAATATGCTGGAGTTTCGGTTGCGAGCTTAAGAGCTCGTTTCAAGATAAAGAATGTGGAAAAGGAGGGTTCTTCACCAAACCTGGGCAAAGGAGATGGAGGAATGAAGGTTAATCAACCTATTCCAAAAAGAAGGAAGAACGTCTTTAAAAAGAAAAAGAGATTATGTTGGAGGAGCTGACTACTTTTGTGAGTAATCAAGAAAAGTTTCATAGTTTTGCCGATGGAGATGATGGATCCTCAATTTGGGATAAGAATTTCTCTTTCATATTTGTTGCGGATGAGATGTTTTAGTCATCATCTGACGTAACCTTAGTGAATGAGGTTGGGGATGTTGCTATTGATCAATATTTATAGGTACGATTCTAGTACATGTATAAATTAGATTACAACTTTTAGTTATCTAACATGGCTGCTCTTTTTTTTGTATGTGCTCAGATTCCGATTGGTGAGTATTGGTTGGAGTTGGGAGGTAAAGCATAAAAAATTATTAGAAAAGATTGATGAGCTAGCTAATTTGAGAGAAGATTTAGATTTGAAGAATGATCTGATAGCTGAGATGAGAAAAAAGTTCTCAGGAAAAGAAGAAGAACTTAAGTCGGTTAAGAGCAGTTATGAGAAAGAGTCAAAGTTGTTGAAGAAAAAAGAAAGTGATATCTCTAATATGAAAAATCAAATGATTGAAGTTACTGTGAAATTTAAAATTTTGTAGAATAGTCGGCAAACTGAAATTTTAGATGCCTTTGCTGAAGGATTTGAGCGGGCAGTGATGCAAGCCAAGTTTCTTGTCCCTGACCAAGATTTGTCCCAGATGGATCCGGGTAAAGTGGTCCGTGAAGAAAATCTAGTACATGATGATGAGGCTGCTGAGGAAGAGGATGAAAACCTACCAAAGTGATGTATGACTTGTTGTTAGCATTTTGTTTTTATTTTTGTTATTTTGAAGACAATGATGTGGTCTTATGAGTTGTAAAAAAACAATTGATCATTAAGCTTGTGATGACTTTTTTAAATTTGACCAGTTGTTTTGGCTCTATATGGATTGATTATATATATTTTCTCTATTGATAGATAATATTTGACGATAGATAGGTTTGTGGTTTTATTGTCATTTGCAATGATCAATGAGTTTGTGAATGAAATTTTATGAAGATTGAATTTGCTAATACGTCAGAATAGTTCCTTCGATGAATTTTGGGTAATCTTTATAGATAGTCACTTCAATTTTCGTGACCAGGTTATGATTGATAGGTATCAATTTGATATGGTAAAATTTTGATTTGGAGATATTCCAAAAAATGTGATCACGAATGAATAAAGTTGTGATATTTATTGAGCATGTGATTGAAGGAACAGTTTACTGTAGATGACATGTTACTCATAATTTGCGTTTGATATTCATAGGTTGGATTTGACAGAGATCAGATGAAAAGAATATAATTGATATATAAATCAGCTTTTTTTGAGCCACAATAAATTGTTATTTCACCTTTGTTTACAAAGGTACAGGTAGGGATACCTCGTTAAAACCTATCCAAGAAAAACCTCTTTGGAAAAAATCTTGAGAGTAGGAAAAAGAATACAAGTCTGTCCCTATCTTTTAATTTGTAATATTGGTTTAAAAAGGAGATGTTCCATGTATTAAGTAAAATAGTACCATTTAAAGATTTAATTTTAGATGCTCCATTTCCTAAGACTTCAACAACTTGAAATGGGCCTTTCCATTTGGCTGCAAGTTTACCATGAGATGGAGGTTGTCTGGCTTGCTCAGTTTTTCTGAGTACTAGGACGTTGACTTGAAATGAGCAAGGATGGACCTTTTGATTGTATCACCGAGCTATGTTGTGTTGCATTGCTCGGTGACGAAGATGGAACACAGGTCTAGTCGCCGAGCTTCATTGTTGTTGGTTACTTGTGTTCGCAACGAGGATTGAGAGTCCTCTAAAGGAATCATAGCATCTGACCTATAGACTAAGCGGAATGGGTTCCTTGGTGGTAGAATGTGTAGTGGTGTTGTATTTCCAAAGAATTCCTAGGATTAGCTCGGCCCAAAGCCTTTTTGCGTCATCCAATTTTTTTCTTAAAACATGTAAGATAACCCTATTTGCTGCTTCAGCTAATCCATTAGTCGGTAGGTGTTCAACTGAAGAGAAATATTGTTGGATCTTTAAATTCTATAAAAAGTTGTAAAATTTTGATTGACAAACTGGCGATCATTGTTAGTGATAACATGTTGAGGTATACCAAATTTGCATATAATTTGTTTCCCAACAAAAAAATCATTTGTTTTTATGTGATTTTGCCTAATGGTGGTGCATTAATCCATTCAGAGAAATAGTCAATATCTATAACTAAAAATTTGATCTAACCTGGTACAATGGGGAATGGATCGAGAATATCGATTCCCCGTTGATAAAAGGGCCAACTTACTTCAGAGTTATGCAAGAGCTCGGCTTGTACATATATTATAGGAGCATGATTTTGGCAATTTGTGCAAGTTTTCACTTGTTATGACAATATTTCTTTAAGCTCAGCCAGAAGAAACCGATACAAAAAATTTTGGAAGATAGACTCCAAGCTCCTACGTGTGTACCGCAGATACCTTTGTGGGCCATAGTCAAGGCGAGATCTGCTTCCGACCTATTTAGACATTTCAAGAGTGGGCAAGTGTAACCTCGTCTATAGAGGTTATAATTTAATAATGTAAAAAAAGAAGTTTGTCGTTGAAATTTTTTCAAATTATTAACTTCAAATAGGACATTTCTAGTTTTCAAATACTGGATATAGGGCCATCGCCAGTCATGATCATTGTAAAACCCGGTTAATTAATGGCTAATTAACCCATAAATGAGAATTTATTCTAGAAAGCCCAAAATGTGATTTTTGTGGCTAAATATGATAGAGGAGACTGAGACGAGAATTTCGGTACCAATTTTATAGAAATCGGACCAAGATTGGACCGAACGGGCCAAACCGGGCCAACCGGACCCAAAGTGGGCCCTTGGCCCAACATAACTTGACCAAAACCCTAGTTTTCAGCACTCTCTCTCCTCATTTGTTACACACACAAGCTGAAATTAGAAAGAAAGGGAGGAAGAACACTCTCTCAAGTTCTCTCCTTTGCTTAATCTTCAAACCACCATAACTTTTGATCTAGAGCTCCGATTGCCGCTCCGTTTGTGGCCACGCGTTCACCGCGGAGAGCTCTACAAAACCCATACAATCAATCTTGAGGCGCCACGTGTTGCTGTTCGAAATCTCAGCCCTTATTTTCGAGTTTCATGGGTGAAATGTTGAGATTTTGGGTTCTTTGATGTTATAGGA
>NC_029775.3:15885592-15887080 GCF_000817695.3 Arachis duranensis
TTTGAGTTTGAGCCACTTGGGTGAAGTGGGTTAGAATGATGAGATAGTGATTTTGTATATTGTGGTAAAATCTCAATGTGTGAGTTGAGGAGGCTTGATGTTGAAATTGATATATTTTTGATTGATTTCAAAGAAAAGGGATGAAAATGGCATGTTTTGATTGATTTTGAAAAGAGTTGGAAATGGCTTGGTTTGAAAATGGCACTTTGTGGTTTTTATGAAAAATATGGTTTTTGGGCATACTTTGGTGGGACATAACTTGGACTACGGATCTCTGTTTTGTACCAAATCTTTTTAGAAATGAAATTGGATCCGGGATGTCCGTGCCGTTCAAAGAACGGGTGAAAAACGATTTAAAATGAGGAAGTTATGTCCGTTGGAAGATTGGGGTTTTAAATTGGTGAATTCTGCAGCTTTTAACTTAGAAAAATTTTTAGCAGAATGACCCCTTGCGCGTGGGCGCGCTTGGCGCGTACGCGCCGTTCTTCCCGAAAATGCCATCCACGCGTGCGCGTGATGTGCACGGGCGCGCCGATGGTGCTGCACCCAATGCCCAGCCATTTTCCAGAGAGTTATGCCAGAACTGTGCTAGTGTTGTGCCTGGGGCACGAGAACACCCACACGTACGCGTGGTTGACGCATGCGCGTCGATTGGCAAATTTTTAATCAACGCGTTAGCGTGCATGACGCTTGCGCGTCAATGAAGTTTTTGAGGCCATCCACGCGTGCGCGTGGAGTGCGCGTACGCGTGGCTCTGTTTTCATCCCAAAGTTGATTTTTGAGTTTTAAAAGCCAAATTTCATACTTCTAAGCCTCCGATCTCACCATTTATATCTTAAATCATTATGATATGCCTAGCCATGAGGGAAGGAGCTAGTGGATGTGGTAACTTGCGAGTGAAGCAAGGGAAAATGAATAATCAATGAGGATCATTGATGATTATGTGAGATGTGGAGGATGGTGGTGGAAGTGCTTGTTATGCCATTGGCCGCAGGGCCGTAATTGTTTATGAATATTGGCTGGTTCTGGATTGAACCGTGAGCCGGAATAGCTGTGTATGCTATGAGTATTGGCTGGTTATGGATTTAACCGTGAGCCGGATGACTGATATGGATGTTGATCCATGGATGAGAATTCATGCATGTTTATGCTGAATTATTGATAATTGTGATTTGCACTTCCACTATCGGAGATACGAGTTTTCCTGAGTAGTAGCAGTGGCTAGCCACCACGTGCTCCAGGTTGAGACTCGAAGCTCTTTTGACCCTATGTCATAAGTGTGGCCGGGCAATGTGAAAGACCCGGATGAGCTCGCCCCCGTAAATATTCACCAGTGAGGGTGATGGATATAGATCATGATTATGATCAAGTTTATAACGAGTATAACTCGAGTTGGGGATGCGTGATAGAGGGATAGTCCAATGGTTAGCTACCAGGACTTGTCGGGTTGGCTCTATAACCGACAAGATGATATCATCAACCACTAGG
>NC_029775.3:15887254-15918268 GCF_000817695.3 Arachis duranensis
GTTTATAAGCTTTGATATTATTTGGAGGAAGTTCTAGGATTGCCTTCGGCTTTCCTCCATTATTATGTATTATATATGTGGAAGCTGTTACCATGCTGGGGACCTCTGGTTCTCACCCATGCGGATTTTGTGGTTTTCAGATGCAGGACGTGAGGTTTCCCGCTGAGGCATGCTGGAGACTTCTAGATTTGTGAAGATCCTTTGTTCTCGGGGCTATGTTTTGGTTTATATGTTTTGCTTAGATACTTTTATCTCCATTAAATAATACAAACTGTGATGACTCCTCCTATGGGAGATTTTGGAGAATAGGTTTTATGTATTTGTGTCCCTTTGGGTTTCCTTTGGGGTTTTCCTTATTATATCATATGTATTTATTGTTATGCTCGGATCGGTTATCTTCGCAGCCGGATCTTGAGTCTTGATATTCCTGTTTTTGACACTCCTTTGTATATATATAATCACGCGTTGGTTATCCTTGTTCGTTACGTTGTCGATCGGAGTGTTGCACTTTCGAGTTGCGATTTTTGTTTACCCCTTTTTTTACAAAGGCTCCTAGTTATAATCAATTATTCATACTACTATACGTACTAAAATTTTATTTTTTAGAGGTCGTAATACCTTGCCATCTCTGAATTATGACTTAAGCATAAGTCTCTGTATGGTAGGGTGTTACAATCATGAGTGATGCTTAAGATATCAATTAAATTGATACTTGGTGTAACTAAAGTAGATTATAGAAGAGTTGATATGTGTGATTGTGTACTTGCGAGCTTTAACAGAATATTAGCTTGGTGGTTTTGTTCTCTTGGAATGTGATGGATTTTAAATTTTGAAAAAGAAGAAATTAGGGATTTTAACAATTTCTAAATATTTTGTTAAAAGATAGTCTTTGACTTGAAATGATTGATTCACTTGTTGGACTACTAATAAAGAGTCACAATGTACCTTTATTTTTGGAATGTTCAATTCTATTGCTAACCTTAAGCCGGCAATGAGCACCTCGTATTCGGCCTAATTGTTGCTTGCCTTGAAGAAGAAATGTAGAGAATGTTCTAAAATAATTCTATTATCTTCTTCAAGGAGAATACCATCTCTATACCCTTGTGAATTAGAGGCACCATCTACATAAAGTGTCCATTCTGTGGGCAGCTCATCAGAATTGGGAGCAGTAAATTTAGCGACAAAGTCTGCAAGATATTGTGATTTGACTGATCATCGGCTTTGATATTTAATATCAAATTCAAACAGTTTGATAGACCATTTTATTAGTCATCCAGCTAATTCTGGCTTTGTTAGTACTTGTCAAAGTGGTTGTTCAATCCGAACATTATTGATATGGCTCTGGAAATAAAGTCGGAGACGTCTAGCTGAGAATACCAAAGTTAATGTGAGATTTTCTATCTTCGGATAACAAAGCTTGGTATTTTGCAGTTATTTGCTAACGAAGTAAATAGGATTATTCACCTTGTTCATTTCTGTAACAAGAATAGAACTAATAGCCCAATCAGTGATGGATAAATAAAGATAAAGTTCTTCCCCGCATTCAAGCTTTGGCAAAATCAGAGGTTTTAAAAGAATAGTTTTGAGGTTTGAAAAAGTACTATGACAATCATTATCCCAATGAAAATTATTTTTCTTTTTGAGCATTTGAAAAAAGCAAGAAGACTTAGAAGCTAAACAAGGTAAAAATCTTGATAGCGCAACAAGTCTCCTTATTAATCGTTGGACCTCCTTTATTATTTGAGAACTCTTCATTTCCAACACAGCTCGGCATTTGTCAGGATTTACCTCTATACCTCGGCTTGATTACAAAAAACCAAGAAATTTACCTCCTTGGACACCAAAGGCACATTTTTCAGGGTTTAGTCGCATGTTGTATTTTCTGATTTGGACGAAGATCTCCATGAGGTCGTCTACGTGAGACTTGCCGATCTATGTTTTAACTACCATGTCATCAACATAGACCTGCATGTTGCGACCAATTTGTTTGCCGACCATCTTATCCATAAGTCGCTAGTAAGTATCCCCTACATTTTTAAGGCCAAAATGCATAACTTTATAGCAAAAATTACCATACTTAGTTATGAAGGCAGTTTTATTTTGATCTGAATGATGCATTAAGATCTTGTTATAACCAGAATATGCATCCACAAACATAAAGTGCCAAAGCTAGATGAATTATCAACTAAAGGATCAATAGATGGTAAGAGATATTCATCTTTGGGGCATGCTTTGTTTAAATCGGTAAAATCAACACACATGCGCCATTTAATATTATATTTTTCTACCACAACAACATTAGCTAACCATGTTGTGAATTTGATTTCGCGGATAAAGTCGGCATCGATGAGCTTTCTAGTTTCCTCCAAGGATGCATGTCGTTTTTCCATACCGAGATTGCATTTTTTCTGTGCTATAGGTTTGACTGATAAGTTCAATGCTAGCTTGTGTGATATTATAGAAAGATAAATTCCAGGCATGTCAACAGGGGTCCAAGTGAATAGGTCGGCATTCTGTTGAAGAAATTGTCTGAGCTTTTCTTTTGCAGCTTCTTGCAGAGCCGAACCTACAAAAGTGAACTTGTTTGGATCGTTAGTTAAAGAATTTTTTGTAACTCCTCCATTGGGGTGGGTTGGTCTTGAAGCTCGAATCTTGGGCCTAACTTGGCTAACGATGGAAGCTCGAGTGAGTTATGGACGGCGTTTATCTGCACACCTATAGCTCGGTTGATCATAGGTTGTTTTAGACTGACATTTTAGCAATGCCGAGCTTCACAGTGATCACCGTGAATTATGGCAATAATATTATCCTGCACATGAAACTTAACATAGAGATGAATTGTTGACACTATAGCACTGAACTTATTAAGAAAAGGTCGGCCAAAGATTAAGTTATAAGGACTGAAATAAACAACCACAAGATATTGAATATCTAGAGTTTTTGTTAGAGGATTCTCACCTTGTGTGGCCTGTAACCACACAGATCCCAAGGCAGGTACTTGTTCATCTGAAAATCCAACTAAGTTTCCAGCAGATGGTTGCATTGTGTTATCGCTCAACTTAATTTTTTTTGAATGTGGAGTAGAAAAGGACGTTGGCACTACTCCCGGGATCTAAGAGCACCTTGCAAACTATTAGATCTCCCAGTTGAATGGAGATAATGACTTGTCATCTAAGTTGATCTTAGTTGAATGGAAGTTGGATGGTTGGAAAGCCATCTCTGGGAAGTTGGGTATAGGTTGTGGATTGTTCATGGTACCTTCAACGGCGAACATAGCTCGGTAGCTGCATTTTCGGGCCAAACTTGTGGTTCCGCCATCGGCAAAACTCCCAGATATACAATTAATGACACCTCAGGGTTGATTGGGTTAGGCAAGATTTGCTTTGTCCTTGTCGTGAGAAGATTGCCTCGCAGAAGGTTGATCGGTTAAATATGTTGTATGCTTGTTGATATGACCCCCGGATGTATTTATCTAAATTTCCTTGCTGAGCTAGTCGCTCTAGTAAGTCTTTGGCTATGTCCATGCTTTTGGTGAAAGGCACAATAATTTGACTTATCTACATTTTTCATATCTTGGTAACTTCCAGCCTTCCGAGGAGGTTTGATTAGTTTTGCATTCAATATTTTTTTATTAGTTTCTCCCTTTTGGTGTTGAATTGGGTATAAGAATCGTAACACGGTGTTAACTAGAAAGGTTTTTTATTTTCTGGAGCTGTCATCATCCTTATTGTTTTGACTCCTTTTCGACTTCTGAGCTTGGCATAGCTCTTCAATCTCCATTTGACCCTTGGCTTTCTCGCAAAACTCGGCCAAGATTTTGGATTTGGTCTGACTGCGTTATCCAATTCATCATCTTCATTGGCTGGTTGATCTTCTTCTAGTTGCTGAGTTGTAGAGACGTGCATTTTATTAGAATTTTCTTCTTCGTCATCTGTTTGCTCATTGTGACCACCATTATTAGCAATCCGAGCATTGGTTAACTTGGCTATTTGATTTGTCATTCTTTGATTTTCTTCTGCCATGTGCTGATTAGCCTGTTGTAACTCTGTTACCATCCGAACTGTAGGGGAAGGTTGGTCAGCTTGAAAGTTTTGGGACCTAAAGAAAAAAGATTTTGTTTCTAGGCCCACGGTGGGCGCCAATTATTCTTGTAAAGGTTGGCCCCTGTATAGCTCATTCGCCGGTGAATAATTAGGAGCTTTCTGTCAAATTGAGTTATACTTCGGCAGCAGGAGAACAAGAGGGTGGGTACCTGTAAAAGGTACTCCGACGCTCAAGTTAGTGAGTGAATAATATGTTTTGTTTTTCTGTATTTCCAATCAATGTCTTACCTCCTTTTTATATTTCGGGATTAAAGGATAACGGTTATGTTTCCGAGTAATTTTACTTTAAACGAAGAGTAATGGCATATTATTCGAGCATTTTGATATTTGCTTTGATGTTTGTTATTGATAACCGATTTATAACGTTCATAGCCGAGTTATAATATATAACCAATTTATAATGGTCATATCTGATATGTGTAATATCCTTGAGAGAGGAAAGATTAAATAATATAATTAAAAAGTAACAAATGTTATGGTCTTAGAAAATCACTGTCAAAAGGAACACCAAGAGCGTTCAACCATCTGTCAGCACCATTGTTAGGTCCACCCTTGAGGAATTCAGCAACAGTGAATCGCATGGCTTCATTCTTAGTTATCATACCACGATACCCTTTCCACTTAATTCTTCCATGAACTAAAGCAGCAGGTCCGGTATTTCCATACTCACAAATATCTAAGAAGCCTTTCATTTCATTGCCATCATGAGGGGCCCACCCTTCCAGATTAATCCAGTCACCCAGATATGATTCCATGATTACTACTCTCGATCCTTCCTTCCATGGCCTACCCAAATAAGTCTTCATTTGGTACTTGACAGGGTCAAACATTGGATCTGGAACAATCTGGCATCCCTGAATCACAATGCCAGTAGTCATGTTCCTCTGGACGGTGCCATCTGCGATCAACACATTGAACTGAGTTGGCAAGGGCTTTCTCACAATGAGCTTGCTTCTTTGGATCACAGCGGGAGATGTACCGAAAATAAAGTCAACTGTCCCAGCGATTTCACAGTTGCGATAGAATTGTCTGTTGGCTTGAACATATAAGGTGTCTTGATAACCATGTATGTGGCAGTTATAGAAAGCTGAAAAATCTCCCACATTTCTGAGTGCAACTGCTTGGTGTCCTTCTGCACCAGCTGCGTTCTCGAATCTCATGTCCTTCGCAAGAAACATTCCCGCTTTATTCACTACATGCATGTACATTTATTTTATTATATATTAATTAGAATAATCATTATATATTATGTATGACTCATATTATATATTGTGTACTTGCTTTATTCTGTTTTTGCCAACTCTTCTTTTTTCCCACCATATAGGATATTATGTCGAATTTTAGGTGACTAGATAAAAGATGACTTATACAAATATTTGTTGTGTATGTGTGTGCCTACGAGAATATTAAGGTTTACATGTAGTTATTTTTATGAAATTAATAATTAAAAATTGTTAAATAATTTAATATATTTAATTAAATTATAACCTAACTCTTCTTAATTATTAATTTTACTGAAAATTACTAGTAAGTCTTTATTCATATAATAATAAAATAGAGAAAATGGAGAATTACCGAAAGTGGCAGTAAACATGGTCTTGAGGTTGTGGGTGACATTGCTCATACTAGCAGTTATAATGGTCTTAGTAGGGCCATCTCCATACATGAAAACGTTCATTGCATGAGATGGAACCGTACAATTCTCCTTATAGATCCCCGCCTTAACATAGATAATGTACCTTCCCTGAAAATTCTTTGCCTTTGGATACGAGTTAATTGCATCCTGAACCGTCCTAAAGTTTCCACTACCATCTTTAGCAACCACTACATTTGGGATATGAAACTTCACATCCTTCACCAACAGCTTGCGATCTGAAGAGGAAAACCAATCGGGAAACCCCTCGTTATCAACCTCTTCGCGAAGAACACGCCCAAAAGAAGCAATGGGTTTTATTTCCACATGCAGACCAAGATCTTCAATGATTTTAGCCAAACCAGTAACAATATCGAGAGTTATGATGGAAACCTTCTCAACACGATCCAAACTCTTGCTTTGTAGTTGTTCTTTGATTTTTCTCTCTCCTTCATTTTGATCCTCAAAAATGTCAACACAAGATTGCTGATATGAGATAACAGTGCTAAGCCAGTTTCTGAGGTCGGGGCTTTGCGTTTGCACGAAGTTAATGTCGTGATTACTGCGAAGCACGTTGCTGAAAAGGTCAAGGGTGCTCAATGCGGACTCCATGACTTCTTTGCAACCATCAATGGCCATCTTGATTCCGTTGTTATCTTTGGAGAACTCCTCCTCAGTTGTCATCATCTTTAGGGCGGTGGTGACACCGTCTCTGATATCGTTCACGGCAGCGTCGATGTATGCTTTCGGGTCGGAAGAAGAGGAACCATCAACTTGGCTTAGAACCTCGCGACAGAGGTTTTGATCCTCTTGTGTGTTGCGGCACATGAGACTTGTGAATCTTTCTTTAGTGTTTTGCACTTCAGCGCCATTGCTTTTTTTGTTATTAACGACCATGATGACCCCGGTGGCAACCCCCGCTACAAGGATGAGCGAAAGCGAAACAACCACTAAAACTATGATTTTTTCCTTCTTTTCCATTTATTTTTATCTTCTTCTTTTTGTGTTGTTGGAAAGCACTGCAACATTTTCAAATATTTATAGCCGCTCACAAGGTGTTTGTTGAAACTACTATAGCTTATTAGTTCAGATAAGATTATGTTCAGACACGTTTTGTTAGAAACAATTGTCTATTAATAAGGTTAATTAATTGGCATTTCATTGCAACTGTGGTTAGATTAACTGGCATTATGGTATGACCAACCATATAAATTGTTTTAGTACTAAACTGTTGTATAGAAAATCCGATAGTAGTTAACAATTCAATATGAAATTAATTAGTTTTGATCATTGTTAGTTTTTTATATGTTATTTGATTACAAAAGTGTCATGTAATCAACAAATTTCAATGTAAAAATTATCAGATTTGGCGGCTAACCAAATTCAGTCACAATAATACAACTAATTTTGTAATAGATAAACATTTGCTATGACCCAAAATTAAAACATTTTTTTGTTGCTAAATTGATATCTACTATAGAAAAAATTATCTACCAATATAACAATCAACTGAAAAATTAGATTGGTCAGACTATTGCTATCTATAGTGAAGAGCTTTCATGGATTTTTTTTAAAATAAATAAAAAATTATTTAAATTTTTTTTCAACTTTAAACAAGGTTTTAAAAACCAGATCGGATCGGGCAGTTCGACCAAATTAATTAGGAACTGGTCAGTTGGTCGGTTCATTAGCGTCCAAAACCAGTTTGCAAAAAATCGGTGAAAAACTGATCAAACTGGTGGTTAACCGACAAACTAGATGAACTGTCCGATTTTTTTAAAGGTCTGATTCTTCCATTCAACATAAATACGGTGTCGTTTTGTTAAAAAAAAGGAATGCGTGAAGACCCCCAAATGCCCTAATCCCCTCTCCCTTCTCCCTTCTCGCTCACTCTCATCAGTCTCACTTACCAAAATGGCACAAAATCCATAATTTTAAAGGTGGCAGCTTTGGAGAGCAGCAGAAGAATCATCAGAGCCCTTATCATAGCACGACAGCAGCGGAGGAAGGAGGAAGTAGAGCTGTGTCTGAGGATGATGTACATGGCTTCTTCTCATTGTTGCAGTGTCTCTCACTCTCCGTTTCAGCCGCCGCCACTCTTCTCCTCCTCATCATCTCTGTGCTCTTCGTGAACCCTGCTTCTGTCCTCGCCATCATAGGCCGCCTCTTTTTCGTCGCCAAAAATGCCTCTATCTCCGAGCCATCTTTCTCTCTATGCGAAGTGTGAACGTACCCGTGCCGCCAGGGGACTCTTCACCGTCACCGTGAGTTCTTCAATCTTCACCGTCGCCGTGAGTTCTTCAATCTTCACCGTCCTTCAATATCTTCTTGGTGGTCTTCTTTGTTTTCATTGATTTTCTCCCTTTTTCACTTTAGTTTTTGATTTGTTTCCTTTATTGTAGAGTCATTGATTATTTGTTAACTTTGTTTATTCTGATTTCTGAGTTGCTTCACTTGCTTGTTGCTGATTGTTTTTATTATCAGTTGATAGTGCTATGATGCATTGCTTCACTACATTGTTTATGGAAATTCGTAATCTTCTTCATGTTTCTGTTAATGGAATACAGTGATAACAGAGTATAAAGAATAAATGTTGAAAACTAGTGATCACATATTGTGGAATTCTATATTCTGTAATGTATTCTTCTAATAATCCTCCTAATTTTGATATAATTTCGGATTCTGGATTTTGAATACTGAATTGAATTTTGGTATAATTTTATAATGCTGAATAGAATTGATATAATTTTGGATTTTGAATGGCTATAATTCTGAATTTTGCTGTCATTGTTGTAATGGCTAAGATTTTATTTTACTGTAATTGCTGTAATGGCTGAAGCATGAAGTTGGATTTTCTGGGGCAGGGCATGGTTTGTTTTGCACATCTTGAATTACTGCTAAAATTTGTTCATAGCTATTTCTAATTAGTAATTTGGAATTAATTGAGTGAGTTTTGTCTAATTAAGTAATTATTGATGTTGGTGATTGTTGATTGAATATGGATATAGTATTTTATGCCATGATTTCTTTTGGTTATAAATTTTGATGCTTGAATTCGAATGTAGGATTTTAATGATGTGATGAGATATAGTTTAGTTAGTGGATGGATTATGAAATTTTAAATTTTATTATTATATGAATGATTGAATTTAAATTTTAAAAGATTTATATTGTATTTTTAATAATTTTATTTTATATTTATTAAAACCAGTTCGATGGTTGAACTGTTGAACAATTGAACCAATTACTCGACTGGTTCAATGACCGGTTCGATTCTTGCAACCTTGACTTTAAATATAAGGATACTGATTGTTTTTTTTTTAATTTTAGGCATGTTCGGCATATCCTTCCACAAACTCCATAATATTAATAGAGTTCACCTCACCCTTCGGTGACACAAGATTACACACACAGGAATAAGTCATATTTTTTTTAGAAAATAATGATTTTTTTATTTATAATAGAAAAAAAATCCTTGTTAAATATGACTTATTCCTATGTACCTGTATATTTCTGGAGACGATGAAAATGGTTGTCGTGTCACCGGTGATGTTGAAGAAGTCATGCTTGTTGTGTGTGTACTTTTGTGTATTCCTATATACTCTTAAAGACGGTGATAATTCTAATACCCGGTCTAACTGAAATTAATTAAATAATAAGTTAAGTAGGAGCGAATAAGGTTGGAAGATTTGGCAATTGGAATTTGATGATTTAAATATGATATTTGGATTCAGTGAATTTTTTCGAGTCGGAAAACATAGTTTTCTGCGTAAAAGCGCGCAGTGGAATTTTGACCGAAAGTACCGGCTGAGATCTGTCTGGTACTACAGCTGAGAAAATTGATTATGAGTAAATAAGATTAGGAAATGAGGAATTATAATTAGGGGAGGTAGAAATATTTGAAGTGCGATTTAGAGCGCTAATCTTAAAGATTTTGGTCCAAAATTGGGCCAACGGACAAAAAAATAAGTGAACCGGGCCTAAGTGGACCCAAGACCCAACATATATAAACATTAGTTATGAGCATTTCAGCTCATTTTGCCCTAAAGAAGGGGTGTTGGGCGCTGAAATCAAGAGGTGAGGAAAAAGAGAGAAAACCTAACTCTCTTTAATCTTCAAACCACCATAACTTTCTCTCCGGAACTTCGATTGACAAGCCGTTTGCAGCCACGCGTCGCTCTTCTCATCCTATACAATTCTATCTAAGTTTTGTGGTGAGTATTCCATTCATCTCTGCCCAGTTTTCGAAATTCTCTACTGTTACACGTTCTTGGGTAGTTAGTGTTGAAATCTTGTGATTTTGGGTGTTTAGAGATACTCCAACATGGATTCCAAGTGGGTTTTATCCCTACTTCATATGGGCTGAGGTAAAAAGTGCTCAAACCCTTGTGATTTGTCATTTTTATCAGCCCTAGGTTGATGTATGTATGTGATATTGGTTATGTTAGTGTATTTGATGATCTTGGTACACAATTGGGAGATTGGTATTGCTTGAGTAGTTTTGGTGAGGCTTGGGACTAAGATTGGTAGAGACTTCTAAAGAAGAGGCTCAATTGATTTGGCTACAAGAAGTACGGTTTAAGTTTCATTTAAGTACCGTGTGGTGTGATGAGAATTCCTAGGCTAGATGCCCCTAGGATTAAGTTTGGATTGTGTAAATGGTTGGTGCTAATATGCATAGTTGGTATGTAATGTGAATTAATGATTGGGTTGAGAATTTTGTGGCCTTGTATGCTTGGTGTATTGAGAATTTGATGTATTGGGTAATGAGTATTGATTTGTGGTTTATGCATTTAAATTGTGAAATTAGGCCGGAGGCCGTGAAATTTGGGCCGGAGGCCGGAAAGAGGTAAGGAAGGTAAGTGATGTGTGTATTGTATGATGACATAAGTGATTGGATGAATTTCAGATAATGAATATATGAATGATTGAGGTGGTTATTGAATAATAAGGTTTGAGGAATTGGAGTGTGGAATTTGGTAATTTTAGGTGAAATTGTATAGATGAGGTATGTTTGATTTTGATTGAGATATATTATGTGGTCATATATGTGAGTATGATTATTGATGCCTTGATGGGATGATAATGCATGAGAGATATGTATGTTGTGATATATGCTTGAGAAATGATTAAGGTTGATTTGTGGGTGAAACCATGTGATAGTGAGTATGATATTGATTATGTATAACGATGATTGATTGGGAATAGTATTGTTAGAAATTGGGATGAGGAAGGATGTATGACATGTTAATGTGTTTGTAATTTAGCCATTTGTGTGAAATGGGTAAAAATGGTTATATGGCGGTTTTGTGAATTGTGGTAATGTGTTAGTGTATGAGTTGAGGAGGCTTATTGTCGATTTTGATATACTTTGATTGATTTCAAAAAGGGGTGAAACTAGCATGTTTTGGTTGATTTTAAAAAGGGTTGAAATGGCTTGTTTTGAAAAGGGCACCTTGTGGTTTTGTATGAAAATATGGTTTTTGGGCATACTTTGATGGGATATAACTTGGACTCTAGATCTCCGTTTTGTGCCAAACTTTTTTAGAAGTGAAATTGGATCCGAGATGTCCATGCCGTTCGAAGAACGGGCGAAAAATGATTTAAAATGAGAAAGTTATGTCCGTCGGAAGATTGGGGGTTGAATTTGTGAATTCTGCAGCTTTTAACTTAGAAATATTTTTAGCAGAATGACGCTCCACGCGTAGGCGCCCTTGGCGCGTACGCGTCGTTCTTCAAGAAGGCACCATCCACGCGTGCGCATGGTGTGCGCGTGCGCGTCGATGCGCTGCACCCAATACCCAGCCATTTTTTCGAGAGTTGTGCCAGTTTTGTGCCTGGGGCGCAGATGCACCCACGCATACGCGTGGCTGACGTGTACGCGTCGTCTGGCTGTGTTTCAATCCACGCGTTCGTGCGTATGACGCATACGCGTCGATGAGCTTTGTGGCCATACACGTGTGCGCGTGAAGTACGCGTGTGCGTGGCCTTGTTTTCATCCCAAAATTGAATTGTGAGTTTTAAAAGCTAAATCTCATACTTCTAAGCCTCCGATCTCACCCCTTATGTATTAAATCATTATGATATGCCTAGCAAAGAGGAAGGAGCTACGGGATGTGGTAACTTGCGAATGAAGCAAGGGGAAAAGTTGTGATCAATGATGATCAAAGATGATTATATGAGATATGGAGGATGGCGGTGGATGTACCATGTATGCCATGAGCCAAAGGGCTATAATTATTGATAAATGGTTGGTTCTTGATTGAGCCATGAGCCGGATGGCTGAGTTACTACCGGATACGGCGGAGCCATGTTGATAAATTGGCTAGTTCTGGATTGAACTGTGAGCCGGATGGCTGAGTTATTGCCGAGTTACGGCAAAGCCATTATGGATTATGGCTGAGTATAAAGGCATTTATGATAAATGAATAATGATGAAAAATGTTGAATGTAAGCATGGTTGTGTTTTCTCTCTGGTTGTAAGGGTGACAGGGCACCGATACCCTCTAATGGCGACAGGGCGCAGATACCCTCTAATGGTGACAGGGCACATATTCCCTCTAATGATATTAATACGCAACAGAGAGACTGTGTCCGGGTTAGCTACCGGACACGTCGGGTTGGTTTGATAACGGATAGATGATAGCATCAGCCATAGGGCAGACATTCATCATTTGCATATGTTTGAATTGTTTGGGTTTGCCTATTTGTTTTGGATTTCTACATTATATGTGCTATGTTACCTGATTATATGCTACTTGTTCTACTTGTACCTTAATTGTGTATTACTTGCATGTATTGCTTGTGTTTGTACAACTGAGAGGCCCCTCGTGTTGGTGTCGGTGGAGGTTGAGGGCTGTTCTTGATGAGATGAATTGATGATGTGATTGCATGATGATGATGATCATTGGTTGAGATGATTTGAGCTCCTTGGGTAGACGCAGTGATGTGGTTTCACTAGCTCCAGGTGAGGGTATGATGTATTGATATAGAATTGCTGAGACAGTACGACTAATGATGGTTTTGTTTATGATTCTGAATCTAATTCGTGGGAGGGTCAGCGAGTTGGGAATCATATGAGATATGAACTAGATTTAGTATCCCCTTACGACAGATGCCTATTTATGGATTAGTGAGAATCTAGGCTGGATACTGGGTGAAAAGGAGTTTAGGATGCTTAGTGAGTTTTTATTGCAGTGCATTGTATTTATTTGACACTTTTACCGTACTGGGAACCCATGGGCCCGGGGTTCTCATTCCGTATATATCTCTTGTTTTTCAGATACAGGTCCAGGTGCTCAGAAGTGAGCTGTGGTTCACCTGAGAGACGGCGAAAATATTATTTTCTCTACTTTGTGTTTTGCTTAGAATCTCTCCACCTTTGCTTTGAAAAGATTATATTATGTATTGAACTCTTTTGGAACTTGCCTATAGAGGCTCTTATGTTTCCTTTGGGAGAGATTAGGATATACCGTTGTCAACTACTTTCATACTCTACCCTAGCTGGCCTAAACTTCGCGGGTCGCGACTAGTGGCTATTTACTTATGTTATAAATATCTATCTGATATCTATCTCTTAATCTTCTTTATGCCTTGTCCGTATATCGCGTTCGACTTAACAGTTTAAGTTTTCGTTGTCGAAACGTGAATGATACGTCTTCGTGATTTTATTTCTACTCTTTTCAGGCTTCTCGATTAATACTCCTTTCGAAAATTACCTATATTTATATATATTAAAAATCCACCTGAGAGTCGTACGACCGTAATATCATTGACTTATGACTCGAGCATAAGGATTTGAGTATTAGGGTGTTACATTATGGTATCAGAGCAGTTCATCCTCGTGAGCCTGAGGGATGGAGCTGCTTATGCTTCAATGCATACTCTGAGTCTGTGCCTGTGCTAGTTAGGGTATCTAACCGATACATCTAGCATGAAGTTCATGAGTGTACCTTTGGTACTTTGAAGCACTATACTTCCGATATTGAGACTGATCAACTTGATATCGATTGTTTGGTGTGTATAGGAACCAGATGGCGCCTCGTGGACCCGGTCGGGGATGTGAGAGAGATCGTACTAGTACTCAGGAACCGGAAATCAACCCGAATAACCTGGTAAACCTTATGGCGGTGTTGGAGAATATGGCTGCTACTATGCAAGCCACTGCGGAGGCTCTTGGGCAACAGATAAACAATAATGGCAATGGCGGAAGTGGATCTCAAGGCCCGATGACACTGGCAACTTTCTTAAAGGTTAATCCACCTAAGTTCAAGGGAACCACTAATCCGACTGAAGCTGAAACCTGGTTTCAGGCCATGGAGTGAGCACTGTAAGCGCAGTTGGTGCCTGAAGAGCAGTGTGTTGAATTTGCTACCTATCTGCTCACGGGGAAATCATCGCATTGGTGGCAAGGGGCTCGACGTCTCCTGCAGCAGGGGAATGATCCTATCACCTGGGGTGCCTTCCAAGTGGAATTTTATAAGAAGTACTTCCCGAATTCTGCTAGAACGGTCAAGGAACTTGAATTACTGCAACTGAAGCAGGGTACAATGTCCGTATCTGAGTATACGGATAAATTTGAGGAGTTATTCAGGTTTTCTCGTATGTGTCAAGGAACCCCGGGAGACTCTGAGGAATGGAAGTGTATTAAGTATGAGGGAGGACTTCGAAGTGAAATCCTGAGCTCCGTTGGACCGATGGAGATTAGGGTCTTCTCTAAACTTGTGAACAAGAGCCGTATTGCTGAAGAATGTGTGAGGAAGGCTGTTGAGGCAAAGAATGACCATTGGGAGTCCTACCACAGGGAGCACAATCAAGAGTACCCAACAAGGGGTCAAGAGTTTAAGAGAAGAGGATACCCACAACGTTTTCCCCAAAGGCGAAATGACCTTGCGACGAATAAGAATTCCCAAGGAAAAGGTAGGGAAAAACAAATAGTGGCTGCTTTGGATGTTTTGAGCTGTCAGAGATGTGGAGGTCATCACCCAAATAGACCGTGTCGTTATGGTTCGGGTTTGTGTTACAATTGCGGAAAGCTAGGACATTTGGTCAGAGATTGCCCACACCGGAAGGACCGGGAGACTGCTAGGTCCGATTTTCATACCTGAGGTAATAAGAAAACTGATAACTTAATTCTTTACCACTCTAGATAATGCTGAAGGCTGGTATTCACTCATATGAAAAATTATGATCTGTTCTAGATAACCCTAAGTTATCTTAATAGAAGGTTTGGTGAGCATAAATGATTAGGTAGGCCTTTAACGGAAAGTAACCTCAGAGTGGGATGACTGGTAGGCGATGTCAAAGCCATCATTCGGGAACTCCGTGTCGAGGTAGATTGGGACTTTGCCATGGTTGTAGAGGAGTTGGACATGTGTCCTAGAAACGTCCTAAGAAGGTCAACCAGAATACTACCAAGAGCCAACAACAAGGTCGTGTGTTCACTACAACAATGGGGGATACTGTTAGATCTGACGGTTTGAGAATTGGTAAGCAAAAGATTGGTAACAACGTGTTAGAATTACGATTAAGTTAGTATGTGGTTTTGGCTATCATAGATAGAAATCTAATGAATGCCAGTCATGCTAAGTTGTGGTTGAGTACTTGAGGGAGTAAGTGATAGAGCTCGTACTAGACAAGAGATCAGAATAAAGCAACAAAAACTTGTGGAAGCAGTAACACAGGATAGCTACGAATAAGAGCTGTAAAAGTTTACTATAGTATCTTATGTTTGAATATTAGAAGGGTTAAGCAGGTTACTGCAAGTAATGATTCCCAAATATTTGGAATTGATTGCGGCTGTGAGCTTTGATGGTTCTAAAGCGGATGAGGAAATTATCATTGATGCACAATTGGATTTAGATGATGAGAGAGTGCAAGTTGTCGTGTTTGAGAGATGAGTACTATGATGATTAGTCATAGTGACCTTGGATTTAGATTGAGATTTATAATGATTGGTTTTGAAAGACGAATGTGAAAACCATTAAATCGAAATGTTGATGTGGTACTGAGAATGGTTTGAGGGAACTCGTGACATGTGGTAAACTCCAATTTTTGGGGAGGTACTGTTGAAAATTTTTTTCCCAAGAATTTGAAAGAGTGTGGTTTTAGTTTTGAAGATGATTTTTTATATGAGTAATTTTAACAAAAGAGATGTGTTTCAAATGCTTTTATAGATTATTAAAGGAAATGCGAACTCTCATGATTTTGTTAACTTGCTATTCCAAACTCATTTGATTTCTAGAAATGAAAGGGGTTTTTGATTGATAAGCCAGAGACTTTATATCAGTAAGTCATGAAGAAATTTGAGGGTTTGAGAATAAGAAAGTAAGTTTGGAAATTATGCTTGGAGTTAAACTGTGATTAGAGGAATTGGCTTGGCAGAGAGAGAGAGAGAGGATAGTGATGGAGTATGATTAAGGTGTGGTGATGATCGTTGATTGATTATAGTAATGTGGGATAATGGCTATGATTAACGATGATGACAATCTTATTGATGACATGATTCGAGATTTAATATGGTGTGAGTTGATGAGACGGTAAAAGTAAGGGATGAGGCTGTTGGTCGGCGTTGAACGAACGACCGAGACCCTCAGGAATAGAGAAATCAGAGTGCGGCAACGGAAGCGCGCAGAGTAAAAAGGACCTTGGAACAGTTATGCATTTGATATAAAAACAGACTATGCTCGCGTACTCGTAGTGATGGATAGAATTTTCGAGGGCAAAAATTTCTGTTAGGGGGGTAGAATGTAATACCCGGTCTAACCGAAATTAATTAAATAATAAGTTAAGTAGGAGCGAATATGGTTGGAAGATTTGGCAATTGGAATTTGATGATTTAAATATGATATTTGGATTCAGTGAATTTTTTCGAGTCGGAAAACATAGTTTTCTGCGTAAAAGCACGCAGTGGAATTTTGACCGGAAGTACCGGCTGAGATCTGTCTATTAGGGGAGGTCGAAATATTTGAAGTGCGATTTAGAACGTTAATATTAAAGGTTTTGGTCCAAAATTGGGACAACGGACAAAAAATAAGTGAACCGGGCCTAAGTGGGCCCAAGACCCAACATATATAAACATTAGTTATGAGCATTTCAGCTCATTTTGCCTTAAAGAAGGGGTGTTGGGCGCTGAAATTGGGAAGAGAGAAGAGAAGAAAGAAAACCTAACTCTCTTTGATCTTCAAACCACCATAACTTGAGCTACGGAGCTCCGATTGATGAGCCGTTTGCGGCCACGCATCGCTCTTCTCATCCTCTACAATTCTATCTAAGTTTTGTGGTGAGTATTCCATTCATCTCTGCCCAGTTTTCAAAATTCTCTACTGTTACACGTTCTTGGGTAGTTAGTGTTGAAATCTTGTGATTTTGGGTGTTTAGAGATACTTCAACATGGATTCCAAGTGGGTTCTATCCCTACTTCATATGGGCTGAGGTAAGAAGTGCTCAAACCCTTGTGATTTGTCATTTTTATGAGCCCTAGATTGATGTATGTATGTGATATTGGTTATGTTAGTGTATTTGATGATCTTGGTGCACAATTGAGAGATTGGTGTTGCTTGAGGAGCTTTAGTGAGGTTTTGGACTAAGATTGGTAGAGACTTCTAAAGAAGAGGCTCAATTGATTTGGCTACAAGCGGTACGGTTTAAGTTTCATTTAAGTACCGTGTGGTGTGATGAGAATTCCTAGGCTAGATGCCCCTAGGATTAAGTTTGGATTGTGTAAATGGTTGGTGCTAATATGCATAGTTGGTATGTAATGTGAATTAATGATTGGGTTGAGAATTTTGTGGCCTTGTATGCTTGGTGTATTGAGAATTTGATGTATTAGGTAATGAGTATTGATTTGTGGTTTATACATTTAAATTGTGAAATTGGGCCGGAGGCTGTGAAATTTGGGTCGGAGGCCGGAAAGAGGTAAGGAAGGTAACTGATGTGTGTATTGTATGATGACACAAGTGATTGGATGAATTTCAGATAATGAATATATGAATGATTGAGTTGGTTATTAAATAATAAGGTTTGAGGAATTGGAGTGTGGAATTTGGTAATTTTAGGTGAAATTTTATAGATGAGGTATGTTTGATTTTGGTTGAGATATATTATGTGGTCATATATGTGAGTATGATTATTGATGCCTTGATGCTATGATAATGCATGAGAGATATGTATGTTGTGATATATGCTTGAGAAATGATTAAGGTTGATTTGTGGGTGAAACCATGTGATAGTGAGTATGATATTGATTTTGTATAACGATGATTGATTGGGAATAGTATTGTTAGAAATTGGGATGAGGAAGGATGTATGACATGTTAATGTGTTTGTAATTTAGCCATTTGTGTGAAATGGGTAAAAATGGTTATATGACGATTTTGTGAATTGTGGTAATGTGTTAGTGTATGAGTTGAGGAGGCTTATTGTCGATTTTGATATACTTTGATTGATTTCAAAAAGGGGGTGAAACTAGCATGTTTTGGTTGATTTTAAAAAGGGTTGAAATGGCTTGTTTTGAAAAGGGCACCTTGTGGTTTTGTATGAAAATATAGTTTTTGGGCATACTTTGATGGGATATAACTTGGACTCTAGATCTCCATTTTTTGCCAAACTTGTTTAGAAGTGAAATTGGATCTGGGATGTCCATGCCGTTCGAAGAACGGGCGAAAAATGATTTAAAATGAGAAAGTTATGTCCGTCGGAAGATTGGGGGTTGAATTTGTGAATTCTGCAGCTTTTAACTTAGAAAAGTTTTTAGCAGAATGACCCTCCACGCGTAGGCGCACTTGGCGCGTACGCGTCGTTCTTCAAGAAGGCACCATCCACGCGTGCGCGTGGTGTGCGCGTGCGCGTCGATGCGCTGCACCCAATTCCCAGCCATTTTCCCGAGAGTTGTGCCAGTTTTGTGCCTGGGGCGCAGATGCACCCACACATACGCGTGGCTGACGCTTACGCATCATCTGGCTTTGTTTCAATCCACGCGTCAGCGCGTATGACGCATACGCGTCGATGAGCTTTGTGGCCATCCACGCGTGCGTGTGAAGTACGCGTGCGCGTGGCCCTGTTTTTATCCCAAAGTTGAATTGTGAGTTTTAAAAGCTAAATCTCATACTTCTAAGCCTCCGATCTCACCCCTTATGTATTAAATCATTATAATATGCCTAGCAAAAAGGAAGAAGCTAGGGGATGTGGTAACTTGCGAATGAAACAAGGGGAAAAGTTGTGATCAATGATGATCAAAGATGATTATATGAGATATGGAGGATGGCGGTGGATGTACCGTGTATGCCATGAGCCGAAAGGCTATAATTATTGATAAATGGTTGGTTCTTGATTGAGCCATGAGTCGGATGGCTGAGTTATTGCCGGATACGGCGGAGCCATGTTGATAAATTAGCTAGTTCTGGATTGAACTGTGAGCCGGATGGCTGAGTTATTGCCGAGTTACGGCAAAGCCATTATGGATTATGGCTGAGTATAAAGGCATATCTGATAAATGAATAATGATGAAAAATGTTGAATGTAAGCATGGTTGTGTTTTCTCTCTGGTTGTAAGGGTGACAGGGCACCGATACCCTCTAATGGCGACAGGGCGCAGATACCCTCTAATGGTGACAGGGCATATATTCCCTCTAATGATATTAATACGCAACAGAGAGACTGTGTCTGGGTTAGCTACCGGACACGTCGGGTTGGCTTGATAACCAACAAATGATATCATCAGCCATAGGGCAGGCATTCATCATTTGCATATGTTTGAATTGTTTGGGTTTGCCTATTTGTTTTGGATTTCTACATTATATGTGCTATGTTACCTGATTATATGCTACTTGTTCTACTTGTACCTTAATTGTGTATTACTTGCATGTATTGCTTGTGTTTGTACAATTGAGAGGCCCCTCGTGTTGGTGTCGGTGGAGGTTGAGGGCTGTTCTTGATGAGATGAATTGATGATGCGATTGCATGATGATGATGATCATTGGTTGAGATGATTTGAGCTCCTTGGGTAGACGCAGTGATGTGGTTTCACTAGCTCCAGGTGAGGGTATGATGTATTGATATAGAATTGCTGAGACAGTACGACTGATGATGGTTTTGTTTATGATTCTGAATCTAATTCGTGGGAGGGTCAGCGAGTTGGGAATCATATGAGATATGAACTAGATTTAGTATCCCCTTACGACAGATGCCTATTTATGGATTAGTGAGAATCTAGGCTGGATACTGGGTGAAAAGGAGTTTAGGATGCTTAGTGAGTTTTTATTGCAGTGCATTGTATTTATTTGACACCTTTGCCGTACTGGGAACCCATGGGCCCGGGGTTCTCATTCCGTATATATCTCTTGTTTTTCAGATACAGGTCCAGGTGCTCAGAAGTGAGCTGTGGTTCACCTGAGAGATGGCGAAGATATTATTTTCTCTACTTTGTGTTTTGCTTAGAATCTCTCCACCTTTGCTTTGAAAAGATTATATTATGTATTGAACTCTTTTGGAACTTGCCTATAGAGGCTCTTATGTTTCCTTTGGGAGAGATTAGGATATACTGTTGTCAACTACTTTCATGCTGTACCCTAGCCGGCCTAAACTTCGCGGGTCGCGACTAATGGCTATTTACTTATGTTATAAATATCTATCTGATATCTATCTCTTAATCTCCTTTATGCCTTGTCCGTATATCGCGTTCGGCTTAACAGTTTAACTTTTCGTTGTCGAAACGTGAGTGATACGTCTTCGCGATTTTATTTCTACTCTTTTCAGGCTTCTCGATTAATATTCCTTTCGAAAATTACCTATATTTATATATATTAAAAATCCACCTAAGAGTCGTACCACCGTAATATCATTGACTTATGACTCGAGCATAAGGATTTGAATATTAGGGTGTTACAATAATTGTTTAAAAATTTGAGTTTCGTTCTCATCCAAGTTTTAGGGAGATTTTGGGTGAAGTTTTTTGGGAGTGCGGCAAATTTTGTAAAATTATAAAAAATTGCAGTGGGTGCAGCAAACTTATCCTGAACAAAAAAAATGCATTCCGAAAATTAAAATTAAAATAATTTGTTTTTAAAAATAATATTTTTTTATTTATTTCAGAAAAAAAATTTGTGCTTTCATTGTTAAACTATTTCAGACGATTTTTCATGTTATTTATCAATTTATACAAAAGATCATCTGTAAAAAATAATATATTAAAACTATAGTTATTTATGTAATTTTTTTATTTATTTAATTTTTTAGAAGAAATAATTTTGTCGTGGTATTAGAATTTTTTTTAAAAAAACAATTCGATTTTTATTAGACTCTAAAAGAAAACATACCAGCATAAGATAAAAAAATACTTATATAATCATTTTTTTCAGTTTAAGTTTATAAAAGAATAATTTCATCAAACAATGATATCATTCATGAATAGAGAAGATGGATAAAACATTACCAAAAGATTACCGACTTGTATTATTAGTTAGGGAAAGTATGAGGAGCGAATGAAATATTTATATAATGTGTACAATGAAGGTTTATGTAATGTTAGAAATATAATCATTAGTGTTACATTTTTCCATCAGCTGCAGCTTTTAGGATGAGTAGTATCATGACATGGTATTAAAGCGCTAGATTCGAAAGGTCAAGAGTTCGATCCTTGGTGAACCCCAAAATTAGTTTAATTTTTCGAGAAGATGTTTATTATCCCTTGTACTCGGATGGTTATTCTAGATAGTATAAAGGATGTTCATTTTATAACTCAATAGCCCATTATACACATTATACAAATAGTCCATTGTCTCCCTAGCGAGATCCATTAGTTATACAATCTAATTTTTTAGTTAGTTACTGAATATGATTACATACAGTATCTCAAGAAAAAAATTGATCAAAACTGGTCACTCTATTAAAAACTCACTCTATTAAAAACACTACACACATTGAAACTAAACTGATTTAAGGTCTAAAAGATCTTCCAACACGAAAAATATGAGAGGCTCTCGGAAGCATAGAGTATGATGAGAAGCTCTATTATCTCATGACATGGAACCTTAACCACCCAATGTCCTTATTTTGCAGGATACACTCCATCTCCATTCCTATTCTTCGCAATAGGCCTTATTTCCATTCCAATAATCTCTTCTTTCTGTTTTGATGGAACCACAATGGATAATTCTCAACAAGATATATAACACTACAGTTTTATTCTTTGTTGTTTCTTGTTTCAGTACAAGTTAAGATAACTGAGTCCCTTTTGTTTATATAGAAAGCAAAAACTGGTTCTTTAGCTTCTCTTATACTATGTAGGCACTGATGCAACACTTTTAACTAATTTAATATAATTTGTTTAGCCCAAGCTAATTAAGAATTATTCAATCCGGTAGCTTCTGGATAAAATAAAGTAATTTATTTCACGTTAGATTTGCCAAATGATTTTTTTTTCTTGTTGTTGATAATTCTACTATATCCTTAATACATCGGCAAAACCGGATTATACATCGACAGGATCAAACAAAATCAAAATAAATAACTCTCTATCATAACAAACTTCTTTCCCAAATTTCACACTTAGTCGGCTACGAATATTCACCCTTTTTAAGGTATTTCACTGACTTAAGTGTTGGAGTCCTTTTTGCAGGTACCATGCTTGGGTCTAAGTTCACGAGGCTACCTCTTGCTGGACAAGAGGCTTCAAGAGTTCGTAGAACAGTACATAGACAACCTATAGCACGGAGGAGTATCCTTGCTAGAACATTTAGCGCCCACCATGGAGCCCATATTCATTTTTAGTTTGACCTAACGTTTTACCAGTTCTTTCTTGTAATTCTTTTCTTTGCATAGGTTGAGTCATGACGAATAATGCGTGAGCATCTTTCCTATCTTTTCCTAGTGAATTTGCATCTAATTTGTTGAGTTTAATAAAGAATTAATTATCTTTTAGCCAATATGGATGCTACTTTGAGTCTTTTGCAATTTTGTTTATTTTAGGTAGCATTCGGCGGAATTTGATGGAGTTTCTGCAGCATAAGAATCAAAGGAGATGGCAGCAAGGAGCGACGTGTACGCGTGACTGATGCTTACGCGTGATTTGGAGCTTTCCATGGTGACGCATGTGCGTGACTGACGCGTACGCGTGATTTGAAAATTTGCTCAGCGACGCGTGCGCGTAACCGACGCATCCGCGTGACTTGCGAAAAAGACCATCAACATGTGCGCGTGATCGACGCGTCCGCGTGACTTGCGAAGAAGACCAGCGACGCGTACGTGTGACTGACGCATACGCGTGGCATACGCCACGTCCAGAAAATGCATAAAAATGCTGGGGGCGATTTTTGGGCTGTTTTGACCCAGTTTTTAGCCCAGAAAACACAGATTAGAAGCTGCAGAATGGACAAAACATGTGGTCCCCACCCCTTAACCGAAGACCTACTGATTATTCTGATTTAAATTCAAATCTTATTTTTAGGAAAAAGATATTATTTTTAATTTTAGATAATTAGATTTTAAATTAATTAGGATTAGTTATAAAAAGGAATTTTACATGCCATCAAAGGGAGACTACCAAAATACATTTTATCAGAATCCTTATTTTCTTCTCTGAACCATGAGCAACTAATCCTCCATTGTTAAGGTTAGGAGCTCTGTCTATTTGTATGGATTGATTTTATTACTTTTTCTATTTTAATTCATGTGTGAATTTATAATTTAAGAATTGTTTTCGCTTTTTATCTCATGAATTTGGGTGGAACAGAAGTATGACCCTCTTTCTATTTGAGTTCTTGTAAAACTTGGAAAAACTCTTTACTTGAACAACAGCTTGAAAAAAATTTCTCCTAAATTTTAATTATTTGGATTTAACGGGATACGTGACATATAATCCCCTTATTTTTGGGTAATTAGAATTTTTGTGGCATATAAACTAGACTTTGAACTTCACCCTCTAATTGAAATTAATTGACCGAGGAATTGGTAGTTAATGAATTTTTAGAGGAGACTAGAAAGGTCTAAGGAATTAGAGTCTAGTCACATATAATTTGCCATAAATTAAATCCTACATGATTAAAACAGTTAGTAAGAAAAGTTAATCAGGAAAAATAGATAACTCTGAAGCCTTAACTATTTTCTCCATATTTTATTCCCAACTTAATTATTTGTCTATTCTTTTGATATTCTGAGTTGCTGTTTAATGCTCTTTGAACACTCAACATACTATTCTGTTTATCTAACTAAGTAATTTAATCAACCATTGTTGCTTGATCCATCAATCCTCGTGGGATCGATCCTTACTCACGTAAGGTATTACTTGGTACGACCCGGTGCACTTGTCGGTTAGTATGTGGTTATAAATAATCGCACCAACGAACCACTTCGTAACCCCTCAACCACCTCCAACCAATGCTGAGCTTTTGGCTGTGAATGCCGCTCTACAAGCAGAAGTCCAACGAAGGGCTGAGCTACTAGCGGCAAAGTTGAATGACGACAATGAAAAGGATGACCATAAAAAGGCTAATGATGACCTTCACGAAGAATATTATTCTGAGCCAAACACGAAGACGAATGGAGCACCCCACAAAACGAAAAGGCGGGGAGGATCAGCCCCTTTTACAAAGAAATAATGAACTTTGAAATGCCTACAAATTTTACGCTTCCAACGACATTGGCACCGAATAAAGGAATCGGAGATCTTAAAGTTCACGTTACTAAGTTTGAGTCTATGATGTTTTTTAACAGTAACTCCGACTCTATTTTGTGCCGATCATTTCCTACTTTTTTTGGATGGAGATGCTTCACTTTGGTTTTCTAATTTGCATGCAGGTTCAATTTCAAGCTTTGACGAATTCGCCAAGCTATTCATAAACAACTTTGCAACATCCAAAATTTACGTACGAGATATAGACTATCTTAGTACAATCAAACAGGGGCAACACGAAAGCCTAAAAGATTACATGACACGATTCGCGACAGCGGCCATGGAAATCCCAGATTTCAACTTAGAGGTACACCTACATGCTTTAAAATGCGACCTCCGACCTAGAAAGTTCCAAGAAGTAATAACGGTAGTGAAGCCGAAGACATTGGCCGAATTCAGAGACAAAGCAACCAGAAAAATTGAGATCAAGGAGCTAAGGGAGTCCCGAAGAATTGAAAAGCCACTATCTCGAAAAGAAGAAGATAGGCCACACGATCTCAAAACAAGGACCTCAAGAAACATTTCAAGTTGACATCAAAATTTGACTCGTACACTAAGTCCAACACCAAGAGAGAGGATATAATTAGAGAAATCCTACATAACAAACTTATAAAGCCGCCAAGCAAATCCAAAATGTATTAGGACCAGAAGTATGTAGACAGAAGCAAACACTGTGTATTCCACAAAAAAATATGGCCATACCACCGATGAATGCATAGTGGCCAAGGACCTGTTGGAAAGATTAGCTAGACAGGGCCTATTAAATAAATATGTCACCTCCAGAAAATAAAAAGAAACCACAAGAGACACTGACAAGCCGAATTATAGTTTAGATTACAAAGACAAAGGAACTTGGCATAAAATGGTCGAATATCCTACTTCGAAAGGAGTAATAAATTTTATTTCGGGAGACTTTGCAGGAGGAGGAGCAACCAATATGGCCAGAAAAAGGAATTACCGAGACATGTTGACAATGGACGGATCTTGCCAAGAGACACATGCTTCACCTTCAACAAAATAAATTCCCTTCAACGCATCCGACTTCAAGTCGCAATGTCTGAACTTAGATGACATAGTGGTAATTTCGACACATGGGAGAACCGACAGTAAAAAAGGTCCTACTTGACCCTGGGAGTAGTGCCGATCTGTTGTTCTACTCTACTTTCAAAAAGATACAACTTAGGGACAAGGCCCTACAACCCTCAACCAAAGAATTGGTAGGATTCTCTGGAAAAAGGGTACCCATATCAGGTTATGTATGGTTAAGAACAACACTAGGGGAGTTTCTGAACTCCAAAACCCTAGATATCCAATTTTTAGTGGTTGATTTTGCTAATTCCTATAATATCATTTTGGGACTCCCATCTCTTAACTCTTTTAGAGATATTGTTTCAATAGTTTACCTTCGTGTAAAGTTTCCTGTGCAGGACAATATAGTGGAAACAGTACATGCCGAGCATAAGGAAGATCGACAATGCTACAATGCGGGCTTAAATACCATACTAAAGGAAATCATCCCAAGAGTCAACTCTGTCTATAATACAGAGAACATTCCAACTCTATCTGAGTTGAATCCTCGGAATAATACTAGTCGACCTGCTCCAACGGGTGACCTACAAAAGGTACAACTAGTAGAAGCCGACCAATTTACTAACATCGGTTCAGTTTTCTCCTCAGGAACAAAACAACACCTTGTTGAGCTATTAAGATTCAACTCTGACCTTTTTGCATGGACGCTTGTAGAAATGCCATGAATCAATCTGAACTTTATATGCTACAAGCTGACAGTTAATCCCAATGTCCGCCCTGTGTGACAAAAAACGGAACTTGGGTACAAAAAGGAGAAACACAGTAGTAGCAGAGACTCAAAAATTGCTCGATGCAGGATCCATTCGAGAACTTAGATTCTTATCATGGATAGTGAATGTGGTTATGGTAAAAAAGAGTTCGGGAAAATGGCGTATGTGTATGGATTTTACGGACCTGAACAAAGCATGCCCAAAAGATTCCTATCCACTTCGAAATATTGATAGACTGGTAAATGATATCTCAGGTTTTCAAGTGCTCAGTTTCATGGATGCCTATTCCAGCTATAATCAGATACTAATGCATCTAGATGATGAGGACAAAATAGCATTCATAACCGATCACAGTAATTTTTGTTATAAAGTCATGACTTTTGGGTTGAAAAATACAGGGGCTACTTACAAGCGACTGATGGACAAAGTCTTCAAGGACCACATTGGCCGAAACGTTGAAATATATGTTGATGACATGGTAGTCAAATCAAGTTCAGAGGAACAACATAAAGCCGACTTTACGGAAATCTTCCAACAACTACGAAAATAAAATATGAGGTTAAACCCAGAAAAATATGCATTTGGGGTACATGAAGGCAAATTTCTTGGATTCCTGCTAACACACAGAGGGATAGAAGCCAACCCTGACAAATGTCAGGTTGTGATACAAATGCAGTCACCTCGGTCAATCAAGGAAGTACAACAACTCACAGGCCACCTAGAGGCACTGTCATGTTTCCTGCCTGCGGCGGCCGCAAAGTTATATCATTGCTTCAATACCCTGAGGGAAGCCAAGAAGTTCACCTGGACAGATGAATGCGAAAGGGCTTTTACTGAATTCAAAAACCTCCCCAATTCACCACCTATACTACAGAAACTTGAGCAAGGTAAGCCCCTTTACTTATACCTTTCATTTTCAACTAACACGGTCAGTTTTGTAACAGAAATAGAAAAAGAACAACATCCAGTATATTTTGTGAGCAAAGTCCTGCAGAACGCAGAAACAAGGTATCCAACAATAGAGAAGCTGGCATTTGGCTTAATAATTACAGCTCGCAATTGCAACATTATTTCCTAACCCACTAGATAATAGTTTGGACCAGTCATTCATTACGCCAGATATTGGTAAAACCAGATCTAGAAGGACGACTCACAAGGTGGTCAATAGAACTTTTGGAATTTGACATTTGCTATCAATCACGATGATCACCCAAGGCACAAGCACTGGCCAACTTTATCTCAGAATTCACCAATCCTGAAAGACTATACCCCAAATGGGAGCTATACGTAGATGGAGCATCAAATGAAAGCGGGTGTGGAGCTGGAATCTTACTAAAAGATAACATTAGAGTGCTGATGCGTGAGCATCTTTGCTTTATTTTTTTATTATTTTAGATATGAAATTATTGAGTTTTTCTGAGATTTTAGCGTTTGAAGCCTATTTGGATGCTACTTTGAGTTGCTCTATTGTTTTAATTATTTCAGGTAAAGTTTGGATCGTTTTGGCAGAGTTCGTGTGCAAGAAAAGAGAAGAATTTTGAATCTGTTGAGCTGGTGCTAAACGCCGCATTTGGCGTGTAGCGCCCAAGTATCTCGTAACATGTGGAATCATTCTGTAAAGGCGGTGCTAAACGTCGAACCCGGCGTTTAGCGTCAAGACACCTGAAACTTCACAATTTGATTCTGTTCGAGAAACGCAGACCTGGGTGTTTAGCTCTAGGTGCTTCGTGACTCACTACCCCGTGGGGTGCTAAACACCGAGCCTGGCGTTTAGCACCAGGAAGACAGCAACGAAAGGAAGCTTTCTGCTTCGTGGGGAGCTAAACACCAAACCTGGCGTTTAGCACCAATAGCACTGATAAACGGATTTTTGTGTGGTCTAGAGTTTTACATTAAATTTTCGTTGCAAGTATAGTTTCTAAACCAACAATAATCCTTTCATACAAAAATTTGGTTGTCACAAGTAACAAACCCCTAAAAATAATAACCGAAGTATTCAAACCTCGGGTCGTCTCTCAAGGAATTGTAGCAAAGTGTTCTTATTATTGGTTATGAAGTATCTTTGGGGTCTTGAGATAGGAAACAAGAAAAGTAAATTGCAAGAATTAAACTAATAACTAGAAAAGCTCTTGGCAAGGAATGAGAATTGGAAGTCCTATCCTTATTATCGTCCTCAATTGTGATGAGAATTGTTCATTGCTCCCACTTAGTTAACCTCTAACTATGAATGAAAGTCAAGTGGATGAATTAATTTGATTCCTCAAGTCCTAGTCAACTCCTAAGGAAAGACTAGCTTTAGTGGAATTCAAATCAATTAGCAACTTCTAATTATCAATCAACGAAGGAGTTTGATAACTCAAGAGTCACCAATTACTCAACCAAAGCCAAGAGGAGAAAAATCTAATCTAACATCCTTCCAAGCATTTTGTCAAACACTTGGTAGGTGTAACACCCCAATTACCCTAAGCTTTATCTTTAGCCGTAAGGCAAAGGTTAATCAGAGGTTACGACAATTCTAGGGCTTATACATATTTATATATAGAATGAAATAATATTATCTAGAAGCCTGATGAAGGAGTGAGCTCAAAAACAGTATTTCAGAAGCGCAAAACGTCCACACGAAACTAACGCACAAGATACAAGATATAGGTGCAAGAGAATAGAATAAATGTATAGATATAGTAATATAAACATAGGAAAGTAGCCACAGCTTGCGGAGTTTAAGTCGACTAGTTACAAAAAGAGAGATATAGAGTTTTAGAATCAAAACAGCTTATACACCTATCTCTCAAATAAGCCTCTAAGGCCATAAAGATTAATATACAAAAGATGAGAGATTACTACGACAAAAGTAAAACCAAAATAAACAAGGAACGAACCATAATTCACTCTGTCACCATGTCCACAATCTCACCAAAGTAGATTACAACCTGCAGCTGAAAAATAACAACAATGTATGGAATGAGAACTAGAGGTTCTCAGTATGGTAACAATGCCCAATGATGTAAGATGTAAGGCCCTGAAACGCCAAAGGCAATCCTAGAACTCCACATCACATACTGATATTCAAGCTTAGAACAAAATAAATAAATATAATAAGAACATAAACCATAAACCAGGGTTGTTTAAACATAAACCATAAGCTTAGGGGGATTCTAACTAATACTAATCACACCGCTGTATCCCACAACCTTCGCCAACCGAACCTCCGTACGATCCCATCGCCACCGCCTACCTAACCTCCTAAGCACCAGTCAATCACAGTTAATGCAAACAAGTAAAACACAAGTAGAAGCATATAAAGCAAGTAGTTCAAGTAAGCAAATAGACATGTTATACAATTAGGCAAACCATTACAAGTAAACAAAGCATACAAACAGATAGAAAATGCATATAATGAATGCCTGCCCTACTGGCTGTGATATCACATTGTCGGTTCAACTGCCAACCCGACACATCTCCATGGAGACGTCGCCCTTCGGATTTTCTCATATGGAAACTCTCGAGATATAGTGCTCGGATCACTGTCCAGGTACCGGCGCCTGCACGCCCTATAGATCCAAAGGGATACGAGCGGGATCTCTTGCCTCTGTCCTCACATCTAAGAGCAAGCAGTATTAACCACCGTCTTTACGCCGCCGCTGCTACCTCGATAGGCGGGATTAACCACCGTCCCTGCCGGGCGTATAGCGTCTCATAATCACAGTAAAAACAACATATCAATGGTTTTAGAAAACACTTTCAGTATACATAGATCCATCATCTCAATCCGAGTCCTCGACTCATCTCAACCACTGTCCATTCATAACTCAGTTTCCAAATATCAAAGTTCATCATTTCTCATTGAGCCTTCAACTCATCATAACCATCATCAATTCATCACTTCCATTCCGAGCTCATTAGTTCATCAATTTTCCAATTCATTGTCAACAATCACTATAAGCACCACTCTTCCTTCTCCCTCAACTAACTCATCCGCAATACACCAGAAACCTAAACCTCCGTTTGCTAACTTTTCAAAGAAAAACCTAACTTAAACCCCTAGGACCTTTCCCATATATCAATGCTCTAAAAATAAGCACAAGAGTCATGAAATGGTGTTATAGAAACTTATAACCTTGTTGGGAAGGTGAAATAGTTGAAAACAAAGTTTAAAATTATGAAATAGGGTGTGTGCGTCCGCACAAGGGTGTGCGTGCACATGCCCAAGAAGATTTTGAAAGTGTGCGTACGCACAGGGGTGTGCGTACGCACATGTACTAAAATTTATATAATCTATTCACTCGCACAAGCTGTGCGAGCGCCCCTAATAGATGTCTCTTCCCGACTTGTGCGTGCGCACAGGGCGTGCATTGATGAGCGGATAATTTATACGCTTTTTGGCATTGTTTTTAGTATGTTTTTGGTATGATCTAGTTAGTTTTTAGTATATTTTTATTAGATTTTAGTTAAAATTCACTTTTCTGGACTTTACTATGAGTTTGTGTGTTTTTCTGTGATTTCAGGTATTTTCTGGCTGAAATTGAGGGTCCTGAGCAAAAATCTGATTCAGAGACTGAAAAGGACTGCAGATGCTGTTGGATTCTGACCTCCCTGCACTCGAAGTGGATTTTCTGGAGCTACAGAAGCCCAATTGGCGCGCTCTCAACGGCATTGGAAAGTAGACATCCTGGGCTTTCCAGCAATGTATAATAGTCCATACTTTGCCCGAGATTTGATGGCCCAAACCGGCGTGGCAAATCAGCCTCAGAAATTCCAGCGTTTAACGCTGGAACTGGCATAAAACTTGGAGTTAAACGCCCAAACTGGCAT
>NC_029775.3:15919605-15928917 GCF_000817695.3 Arachis duranensis
AAAATTAGTGTTTGATTTTCTAAAAATTTTAAGTTTGGTGTCATTTTGTTGTTTTTCTCTTTCCTCTTTTTAAAAATCAAATCTTTTTCATACAAACTTTTCAATCATATCTTTCTAATTGCTAATCTCGAAATCTTTTTAATTAACTATTTGATTCAGTTCTCAATTTCTTTTGATCTTATTTTCTTTTTAATTTTCGAATATTTTTATTTTATTTTAATTTCCTTTTGTTTTATTTTAATTTTTTCGGTTAATTCAAAAAAAAAAAAACAAAATTTATCTATCTGCAATCCATATCATTTCCCTTTATCCATTATGGACCTAAGTGGGATTGATCAGTCCAAAAGGACTCTGGAGTCATATGCTAACCCCATTACAGCTGCATATGGGAGTAGCATCTGTACATCTCCCATCAAAGCAAGCAGCTTTGAGCTAAATCCTCAACTCATTATCATAGTGCAGCAAAATTGCCAGTATTCCGGTCTTCCACAGGAAGAGCCAACTGAGTTTCTGGCACAGTTCTTACAAATTGCTGACACAGTACATGATAAAGAGGTGGATCAGGATGTCTACAGATTATTACTATTTCCATTTGCTGTAAAAGATCAAGCTAAGAGGTGGTTGAATAACCAACCCACAACAAGCATAAAAACATGGAAAAAGTTATCAGACAAATTCCTGAATCAATTTTACCCTCCAAAAAGGATAACACAGCTAAGGCTGGACATCCAAGGCTTTAAACAAGAGAATAATGAATCCCTTTATAATGCCTGGGAGAGGTATAGAGGTATGCTAAGAAAATGCCCCTCTAAAATATTTTCAGAGTAGGTACAGTTAGACATCTTCTACTATGGGCTTACAGAAAAAGCTCAGATGTCTTTAGACCACTCAGCTAGTGGATCTATACACATGAGAAAGACGATCGAAGAGGCTCAAGAACTCATAGATACTGTTGCTAGAAATCAACATTTGTACTCTAGCAGTGAGCCCTCTACAAAAGAAGAAGCCATGACAGTAACTGCTAATCCTAATCTTCAAGAACAGGTTGTTGAGCTTAATCAGCAATTACTCTTGATGACAAAACAGTTAGCAGAATTTAAAGAGATGCTCCAAGAAACTAAAATTGCTAACAAGAACATAGAATTACAATTGAATCAGACAAAACAGTAGTTATCTAAACAGATAACAGAAGAATGCCAAGCAGTTCAACTGAGGAGTGGGAAGACATTGAATAACACTACTCAAAGTGGCAAAAAGCCAAGAAGGGAACAACTGACAGAGGATAACCAAACCACTGTCCAAAATCCCTCTGAGGATAGTAAGAGCCCAGAGAGGAATACTTTTGGCGTTCACATGCCAGAAAAGGGGGAAAAGTTGGCGTTAAACGCCCATTCCTTGCCCAGTTCTGGTGTTCAAACACTAGAAAAGGGGGAAAAGTTGGCGTTAAACGCCCATTCCTCACCCAATCCTGGCGTTCAAATGCCAATGAAGAATCAGACACCTGAGAGTGCTGATAGTAACCCCTCTAAGAAGGCTTCTCCAACCACTTCTGTAGGAAATAAACTTGCAGCAACTAAGGTTGAAGAATATAAAGCCAAGATGCCTTATCTTCAGAAACTCCGCCAAGCGGAACAGGATAAGCAATTTGCCCGCTTTGCAGACTATTTAAGGACTCTTGAAATAAAGATTCCGTTTGCAGAGGCACTTGAGCAAATACCTTCTTATGCTAAGTTCATGAAAGAGATCTTAAGTCATAAGAAGGATTGGAGAGAAACTGAAAAGGTGTTTCTCACTGAAGAATGCAGTGCAGTCATTCTAAAAAGCTTACCAGAAAAGCTTCAATATCCAGGAAGCTTTATGATACCATGCACATTAGAAGGTGCTTGTACCAAGACAGCCCTATGTGACCTTGGAGCAAGTATCAATCTAATACCTGCATCCACTATTAGAAAGCTTGGGTTGACTGAAGAAGTCAAACCAACCCGGATATGTCTCCAACTTGCTGATGGCTCCATTAAATACCCATCAGGCATAATTGAGGACATGATTGTCAAGGTTGGGCCATTTGCCTTTCCCACTGACTTTGTAGTGTTGGAAATGGAGGAGCACAAGAGTGCAACTCTCATTCTAGGAAGACCTTTCCTAGCAACTGGACGAACTCTCATTGATGTACAAAAAGGGGAAGTAACCCTGAGAGTCAATGAGGATGAGTTCAAGTTGAATGCTGTAACAGCTATGTAGCATCCAGACACATCAAATGACTGCATGAACGCTGATATTATTGACTCTTTAGTGGAAGAGATCAATATGACTGAGAGTCTAGAATCAGAGCTAGAGGACATCTTTAAAGATGTTCAGCCTGATCAGGAAGAACCAGAGGAAATAGAAGAACCTCTGAAAATTCCTCAGGAAGAGGATAAACCTCCCAAACCTGAGCTCAAACCACTACCACCATCCCTGAAGTATGCATTTCTAGGAGAAGGTGACACTTTTCCAGTGATTATAAGCTCTGCTTTAAACTCACAGGAAGAGGAAGCACTAATTCAAGTGCTAAGGACACATAAGACAGCTCTTGGGTGGTCCATAAGTGATCTTAAGAGCATTAGCCCCGCAAGATGCATGCACAAAATCCTATTGGAAGATAATGCCAAGCCAGTGGTTCAACCACAGAGGCGGCTAAATCCAGCCATGAAGGAGGTGGTGCAGAAAGAGGTCACTAAGTTACTAGAGGCTGGGATTATTTATTCTATTTCTGATAGCCCCTGGGTGAGCCCTGTCCAAGTTGTCCCCAAGAAGGGAGGCATGACAGTGATTCATAATGAAAAGAATGAACTGGTTCCCACAAGAACAGTTACAGGATGGCGTATGTGTATTGACTATAGAAGGCTCAATACAGCCACCAGAAAGGATCATTTTCCTTTACCATTCATAGACCAGATGCTAGAGAGACTAGCAGGTCATAAATATTATTGCTTTTTGGATGGCTATTCAGGTTATAACCAAATTATAGTAGATCCTCAGGACCAAGAGAAAATAACATTTACAT
The DNA here is from genome assembly GCF_000817695.3 of Arachis duranensis. Lineage (NCBI taxonomy): Eukaryota > Viridiplantae > Streptophyta > Magnoliopsida > Fabales > Fabaceae > Arachis > Arachis duranensis. The sequence continues at coordinate 15,922,652 of NC_029775.3, forward strand.
GTCCTTCTGGAGTATTTGCCTACAGAAGGATGCCTTTTGGTCTGTTCAATGCACCTGCAACCTTTCAGAGGTGCATGCTCTCTATCTTCTCAGATATGGTAGAGAAATTTCTGGAAGTCTTCATGGATGACTTTTCAGTATTTGGAGACTCATTCAGCTAATGCCTTAACCATCTAGCACTTGTTCTGAAAAGATGCCAAGAGACCAACCTAGTTTTAAACTGGGAGAAATGTCATTTTATGGTGACTGAAGGAATTGTCCTTGGGCATAAAATTTCAAGCAAGGGAATAGAGGTGGATCAAGCAAAGGTAGAGGTAATTGAAAAATTACCACCACCTGCCAATGTTAAGGCAATCAGAAGCTTTCTGGGGCATGCAGGATCCTACAGAAGGTTTATAAAGGATTTTTCAAAAATTGCAAAACCTCTAAGCAACCTGCTAGCTGCTGACACACCATTTCTGTTTGACACACAATGTCTGCAGGCATTTGGGACCCTGAAAGCCAAGCTGGTCACAGCACCAGTCATCTCTGCACCAGACTGGACACTACTAGTCATCTCTGCCAGTGACCATGCCATTGGTGCAGTGTTGGGATAGAGGCATAACAAGCTTCTGCACGTCATTTATTATGCTAGCCGTGTTCTAAATGACGCACAGAAGAATTACACAACCACAGAAAAAGAGTTACTTGCAGTGGTTTATGCCATTGACAAGTTTAGATCCAATTTAGTAGGGTCAAAAGTGATTGTATACACTGACCATGCTGCTCTTAAATACTTACTCACAAAGCAGGATTCAAAACCCATGCTTATAAGGTGGGTGTTGCTTCTGCAAGAGTTTGATATAGAAATAAGAGACAGAAAAGGGACAGAGAACCAGGTAGCTGATCATTTGTCCCGAATAGAACCGGTGGCAGGGGCATCCCTCCCTTCTACTGAGATCTCTAAGACTTTTCCAGATGAGCAACTCTTTGCCATTTAGGAAGCTCCATGGTTTGCAGACATTGCAAATTATAAAGCTGTGAGGCTCATACCACAGGAGTACAGCAGGGTGCAAAGAAAAAAATTAATTTCAGATGCCAAGTACTACCTATGGGATGAGCCATATCTCTTTAAGAGATGTGCAGACGGAATAATCCGCAGATGTGTACCTAGAGAAGAAGCACAAAGAATCCTGTGGCATTGCTATGGATCACAGTATGGGGGACATTTTGGAGGTGAGCGAACAGCCACTAAGGTCCTCCAATGTGGATTCTACTGGCCTACTCTCTATAGGGATGCTCGAGAGTTTGTGCGTAATTGTGACAGTTGCCAAAGAGCTGGTAACTTGCCTCATGGTTACGCCATGCCTCAACAAGGGATCTTAGAGATTGAATTGTTTGATGTATGGGGAATTGACTTTTTGGGTCCCTTCCCACCATCATACTCAAACACTTATATTCTGGTGGCAGTAGACTATGTATCTAAATGGGTAGAAGCAATTGCCACACCCAATAATGATACCAAGACCGTGCTAAAATTCCTTCAGAAACATATCTTCAACAGGTTTGGTGTTCCCAGAGTACTAATCAGTGATGGGGGCACTCATTTCTGCAATAAACAGTTGTACTCTGCTATGGTCCGATATGGAATTAGCCACAAAGTAGCAACTCCGTATCATCCACAGACAAATGGGCAAGCTGAAGTCTCTAATAGAGAGCTAAAAAGAATCCTGGAATGGACTGTTATTGCCCATAGAAAGGATTGGGCAGAGAGCTTGGATGATGCTCTGTGGGCATACAGAACAACATACAAGACTCCTATAGGAACCTCTCCATACCAACTTGTGTATGGGAAGGCCTGTCATCTGCCCGTGGAACTGGAACATAAAGCCTACTGGGCAACCAGATTCCTAAACATGGATGCTAAGTTAGCTGGTGAAAAAAGATTGCTCCAGCTAAATGAGCTAGAGGAGTTCAGACTCAGTGCCTTTGAAAATGCAAAAATCTATAAGGAAAAGGCAAAGAAGTGGCATGACGAAAAGTTGTCATCCAGAGTCTTTGAACCAGGACAGAAAGTTCTGCTCTTCAACTCTAGGCTCAGACTATTCCCAGGAAAACTTAAATCCCGCTGGAGGGGTCCGTATGTGATTACAGGAGTGTCACCATATGGATATGTTGAGCTTCAAGATATTGATTCTGACAAAAAGTTCATTGTTAATGGACAGAGGATCAAACATTACCTTGAAAGTAATTTTGAGCAGGAAGGCTCAAAACTGAGGCTTGAATGAGTCTCAGTAAAGGTCCAGCTAAAGACAATAAAGAAGCGCTTGCTGGGAGGTAACCCAGTCATTAGCAGGTTAATTGTTCTATAAAAGTTTGATATACATTCTTCAAGGTTGATCATTGAAATTAAAGGAATTCACAGAGTTACAGAAGGATTCAGTGCAAAAAGCAGAGAAAAGGAGTTTGCTGGCAAGAAAACGCCAGTAAAGGGTACTCTGGGCGTTAAACGCCAGAATGGATACCATTCTGGGCGTTTAACACCAGTAAAGGTACCATTTTGGGCGTTAAACGCCAGAATGGGCACCATTCTGGGCGTTTAACACCAGAATTGCAGCATCCTGGGCGTTCAGCAAAACGCCCAGTGATAAAGGGGTTTCTGGCGTTAAACGCCCATAATGGCCACCAAGTGGGCGTTAAACGCCAGAATGGATACCATTCTGGGCGTTTAATGCCAGAAAGGTAGGGGACAGAGATTTTGTTTTCCACTTCAAATTTTTTCAAACTTTCTTGTTTTGATCCATAATATTCTGCATAAACACATTACAAACTTTCATCATTCACTCTAAAATTTCAAAAATTAAACAAATCATTCTTCAAATCTCCTTCAAATCCTTTCCAAATCTTCTTCAAAAACTCAAATATCTTCTCAATTTCTTTCCATATCTTCTCAAATCTCCTTCAAAGTTTTCAAAATTTCTCCCCCTCCCTTATAAATACACATTCGGCCATCCCACTCTCCCCACCATTCGAATTTACTCTCCTCCTCTCTCTCCTCATTCCTTTCTTTTGCTTGAGGGCAAGCAAACCTCTAAGTTTGGTGTGCTTTTCCGTGATCACTAAGCCAAGATTTATCAATATCATGGCTCCTAAGGGAAAACAAACTAATTCAAGAGGCAAGAAAGAGAATACTCCAAAGAATCTTTGGAATCAAGAGAAGTTCTTAACCAAAGAACATGCAGACCATTACCACAAAATAATGGGTCTGAGGGCAGTGATCCCGGAAGTCAGATTCGATCTGAAAGAAGATGAATATCCGGAGATCCAAGAGCAAATTCAAAACAGAGGATGGGAAGTTCTAACCAACCCTGAGACAAAGGTTGGAAGAAACATGGTTCAGGAATTCTACTCAAATCTGTGGCTGACAGATAAGCAGAGAATGACTAGAACTGCTTTTCATACCTACATAACCATGGTCAGAGGGAGAATTATTTACTTCCATCTGGACAAAAAAGGAACATGGTTCAGGAATTCTACTCAAATCTGTGGCTGGAACTGCTTTTCATACCTACAGAACCATGGTCAGAGGAAGAATTATTTACTTCCATTTGGACAAAATAAGAGAGGTCTTTAAATTGCCTCAATTGCAAGATGATCATGAATCCTTTAATAGGAGAATGGTGAGAGCAGATAAAGGGTTGGATCAAGTTCTAGAGGACATATGCCTCCCTGGAACTAAGTGGACAACAAATTCAAAAGGTGTCCTAAACCAACTCAAGATAGGAGATCTCAAACCAATTGCAAGAGGTTGGCTAGACTTCATTGGGCGTTCTATATTGCCCACTAGCAACCGTTCTGAGGTCACCATCAAGAGAGCAGTGATGATTCATTGCATTATGCTGGGAAAAGAAGCGGAGGTTCATCATCTGATTGCTTGTGAGATTTACACAATTGCAAACAAGAATTCCACAGAAGCCAAACTGGCTTACCCAAGCTTAATCTCTTTGCTATGTAAAGATGCTGGGGTGAGGATGGGAGTGGATGAATTCATCCCAATTGAACATCCAATCACCAAGAAGTCAATGGAAGGACAAATGCAAGATAACTCTATCAAAAGGAGGGCGCAGGAGTTCCTCCCTGAACTTCCTGAAATTGACTACTGGGCCAGCCTAGAAGCATCTGTTGCCAAGCTGCAAGAAACTATGGAACAAATTAAAGAAGAACAGCAGAATCAAAACTGCATGCTCTGCAAATTGCTGAAGGAACAAGAGAAGCAGGGGCGTGAGCTACAGGAGCTGAAGCGCCAGAAGCTCTCCCTTGAAGGGTCAAATACCACACAAGTTGAGGGAGCATCCACTTCTCAAAATCAAGGTTGTTGAGTCCTAACTCTGTGATAACCTCTATCATTAGGAGTCTATTTTAGAGTCATTTAATTTTTTGTTTTCTATTACTATTAGTCTTATCTTATATTTATTTTTGAGTCTTGTTCTTAATTCATGATTAATGAAATTTAAGGTTCATGTCTTAAAGCTATGAATGTCCTATGAATCCATCACCTCTCTTAAATGAAAAATGCTTTAATCACAAAAGAACAAGAAGTACAGGATTTCGAATTCATCTTTAAAACTAGCTTAATTAGTTTGATGTGGTGACAATACTTTTTGTTTTCTAAATGAATGCTTGAACAGTGCATATGTCTTTTGAATTTGTTGATTAAAGAATGTTAAACTTGTTGGCTCTTGAAAGAATGATGAAAAAGGAGAAATGTTATTGAGGATCTGAAAAATTATCAAATTGATTCTTGAAGCAAGAAAAAGCAGTGAATTCAATCAAAAAAAAATTAATATAAAAAGTGATCCAAAAGTGTGCTTAAGAACCCTGGACACCTCTAATTGGGGACTCTAGCAAAGCTGAGTCACAATCTAAAAAGGTTCACCCAGTTATGTGTCTGTGGCATGTATGTATCCGGTGGTAATACTGGAAGCCAGAGTGCTTTGGGCCACAGCCAAGACTCATAAAGTAGCTATGTTCAAGAATCATCATACTTAACTAGGAGAATCAATAACACTATCTGAACTCTGAGTTCCTATAGATGCCAGTCATTCTAAACTTCAAAGGATAAAGTGAGATGCTAAAACTGTTCAGAAGCAAAAAGCTACTAGTCCCGCTCATCTGATTGGAGCTAAGTTCATTGATATTTTGGAGTCTATAGTATGTTCTCTTCTTTTATCCTATTTGATTTTCAGTTGCTTGGGGACAAGCAACAATTTATGTTTGGTGTTGTGATGAGCGGATAATTTATACGCTTTTTGGCACTGTTTTTAGTATGTTTTTAGTACATTTTAGTTAGTTTTTAGTTTTTTTTATTAGTTTTTATTTAAAATTCACTTTTCTGGGCTTTACTATGACTTTGTGTGTTTTTCTGTGATTTCAGGTAATTTCTGGCTGAAATTGAGGGACCTGAGCAAAAATCTGATTCAGAGGCTGAAAAAGGACTGCAGATGCTGTTGGATTCTGACCTCCCTGCACTCGAAGTGGATTTTCTAGAGCTACAGAAGCCCAATTGGCGCTCTCTTAATTGCGTTGGAAAGTAGACATCCTGGGCTTTTCAGCAATGTATAATAGTTTATATTTTGCTCGATATTTGATGGCCCAAACCGGCGTTGCAAATAAGCTTCAGAATTCCCGGCGTTTAACGCCAGAACTGGCACAAAAATTGGAGTTAAACGCCCAAATTGGCACTAAAGCTGGCGTTTAACTCCAGAAAAAGTCTCTATACATGAAAGCTTTAATGCTCAGCCCAAGCACACACTCAGTGGACCCCGGAAGTGGATTTTTACGTGATTTACTCATTTCTGTATATCCTAGGTTACTAGTTCACTATAAATAGGATCTTTTGACATTGTAGCTTGATCTCATGACACTTTACACATTTCATACTGTACCTTCTACAACATGAGTCTCTAAACCCCATGATTGGGGGTGAGGAGCTCTGCTGTGTCTTGATGGATTAATGCAATTACTACTGTTTTTCATTCAATCACGCTTGCTTCCATTCTAAGATATCACTTGTTTCTCAACTTGATGAATGTGATGATCCGTGACACTCATCATCATTCTCACCTATGAACGAGTGCCTGACAACCACCTCCGTTCTACCTTAGATTGAGTGGATATCTCTTGGATTCTTTAATCAGAATCTTCGTGGTATAAGCTAGAATTGATGGTGGCATTCAAGAGAATCCGAAAGGTCTAAACCTTGTCTGTGGTATTCTGAGTAGGATTCA
>NC_029775.3:15929187-15938083 GCF_000817695.3 Arachis duranensis
AATGAATAGCCGTGCTGTGACAGAGCGCGTTTAACATTTTCACTGAGAGGATGGGAGGTAGCCATTGACAACGGTGAAACCCTACATACAGCTTGCCATGGAAGGAGCCTTGCATGCATGAAGAAGAAGACAGTAGGAAAGCAGAGATTCAGAAGATAGAGCATCTCCAAAACCTCAACCTGTTCTCCATTACTGCAAAACAAGTATTCATTTCATGTTCTTTTACTTTTCATAATTAAACCTGAGAATTATTGACATCTTGACTAAGAGTTACAAGATAACCATAGCTTGCTTCAAGCCGACAATCTCCGTGGGATCGACCCTTACTCACATAAGGTATTACTTGGACGACCCAGTGCACTTGCTGGTTAGTTGTGCAGAATTGCAAAAGTGTGATTGCAATTTCGTGCACCAACGCACATGCCGAACTGCATTTCTAATCTTTAAAATTGATTCATGCATTTCTCTCAACCCATCATTCACAACAAGATTTAAAAAATGAGCACAACATGTAAAAGCTCTCCCCTTAATGGATGTGAGTTCCAATCATCTATTCTATTTTTCAAGTAAGAAAGCGCAACATCATTTGAACTAACATTATCAACAGTGATAGAAAAAACCCGGGATATCCCCCAACTCAACAAACATATCTCAATTTTCCTACCAATTATTTCTCCCTTGTGATTCTTGATAGCACAAAAATTCAAGATTCTTTTTTGCCGTTTCCAATTAGCATCAATATAATGAGTAGTAAGGCAAAGATAGTTCAAGTTTTGCACAGATGACCAACAATGAGTTGTCAAACAAATATTTTGATTTGGTTGAGAGAAAACAGACTTCAACTTAATTTTTTCATTCAAATAAAGCTTCCAACAATCCCTAGCAACTGTGAGCCTTCCAGGAATTGGAAACTTGGGTTGCAAACAACTCGTATAATAACGAAAACCCTCCCCCTCAACATGCGAAAAAGGTAATTCATCCACAATAATCATTCTAGCAAGTGCTTGTCTACAACGATCAACATCAAATGACATGGTAGAAAGTGAACTACCTATCCCTTTTCTATCATCTTTTATCACATATCGAAAACAAAGAATCTTTTGGGTAGGATCTAATGCTTCCTTCGGAAATATTTTGCATTGTGACGACAAGTGATTTTTCATGTTACTATTGCCATTTTTATGTGTATCACAAGCATAACTAGCCCCACACCAATTACATTTAGCTCTAGGATACTGTGGATTACTAGTTTCATCTTTAGTAAAGTGATCTCATATCCAAGACCTAGGTCTACAAGGTTTTCTCTTACCTTTTTTGGTCGCAGTTTTAGCGAAGTCATCAACGGGAGCTTCTTCAACAGCCCACCTTTAAATAGCAATGCAACAACAGCAAGCAGGACATTTCTAATATATTGAACCATTAAACAACAATAAAATGAACCATTAAACAGCAAGCCACTGAGCCAGCAACAGCAAGTAGCAACAAATCAACAATTCATTTGTCTATAAGTATTAATATTAACGTGAAAAAAGCTATAAATCAATAAAACTTAGTAGTAAACAGCAAGTAGCAACAAATCAACAGCAAGTAGCAACAAATCAACACTAATGAACAAAAATACCAGTAAACAGCAAATGGTAAACATTACCTGAATCGGTGGCTCGGGCTCCATATTGACTTGGAAGGAAGGCTAAATGGGAGACTGGGAGGTGCTGCCGTGCTGGGTTGAACTGATGGGTTAGGGTGGTGGCGTCTCAACGGCGGCGGCTTGGTGCTATGCTGTCGTGTCGAGTCGGTCGGTGGTGGCTTCGTGTTGGCCTGATGTGCGACGCCGTGGCTTCGTGTTGGCCTGATGTGCGACGAGCCAAAGGCTTCACGGTGGTCGGTGGCTGGGTGCGCAGGTCGGCAGGTATGGAGATTTGGAGAAGAGGGAGCGATGAGTACTGACTAGGTTAGGGATTGGGGATTTGGGGGTTAGGGTAGACACTCACACTCCTAACCGATTTGGTTCAGTTTGGTTATGGTTTTCAGAGTCAAAATCGAAAACCGAACCGAACCGCACGAAAAATAGCAAAACGAATTTTTTTCAATTTTTTCGATTAATTCGGTTTTCAATTTTTTCGGTTCAGTTTGTCCGTTTAGTTTGGTCCGGAGCGGTTTTGAACACCCCTACTTACCTACTACGTACAAGTCTCTCTTTAGAATCTCTCTTAACCTCGTTGCTCAATCATCAACCACCTCATCCTCTTCCACCACCTCTCCGCCACCTTCGTCACTGATCACCGCCACAGGTGGCGGCTCCTCCTGCTATCCCTTGGCTCTCCTTAGCTTACTCTGTGCTTCCAGGTCTGCTACCCAAAGCCTCCGAATTGGTGTCTCCGGATCTGACGTAAGCATAACCGTTTCCTCGATTCTCTTGTATCGCTATCATTTTCTTGCACGATTTCTTGTGGCAACACTGGTAGTTAGCAAATACTATTAGAATATTTTAGTTTTTGTTGTTTTTTTGTTTTCATGATTTATGCTTTTTCCCTGCTTATGGTGCATATTAGAGATGCGAATCTTGCTGGAGGCCAAGATTGCGATTTTCATTTTTTTGTCTTTATTTGCTGTTTCTGATTTAGTTTTTGAGATATTTATTGTCACTGATGACTTCAATGTGCGTTGCTATGGTGGTTGATGTGGACGTGTGGTGTGTGTGCTTTTAGTGCGCGCTTATGAGGTACTACTTATTAGTTATTACTATTTGATTGATAGAAAATTTGGTTGGGTTGTAGGTTTTAGTTAAAGATTTTTGTCTAATGTGTCATTTGATTTGTGTAAATTTCACTAGGTTCTGAAACTTTATCTCCCCTGTTACAGAACCGGAATAGCAACTTTCAAGGTTTCATTCTGAGATTTCATATTTTTTGCTCTTAGCAGATTTCTTATTTGATATGATTACTGTTGCATGTTATGCTTCCTTCAGCTGTTTTATCTTGATTGGAACTACTTCAACTAATCAATGGATTGATTCATCTTAATGAAGAATTTCATTCTTTTGCTAATGTTTGAATTGGAGTGTTGTGTTGTGTACATATTTGTATATATCTGTTCAACTTGATAAAATAAGGAAAATAGAATTAGTAAGGATATTGAAAGTGTGATTTTTGTCAGTTGAAGAAACTATTATTGCTAGAGGCTTTCATGTAATTTTTAATATCCTAAGTTAATGGGAGGGTCTTTTGGACATTTTGGTTGGGGATAATCTTCTGAAAATTTCTTCACTCAGAGAAATAGATTGGCTTTTAGAGCCAACTTTGTTTCCACACTCCGGTGTCTACCTTATAATATGCTTGGGTAGTGGGACTGTTTGGGTAGTAGAACATTTTCATAAATGATCAAGAACTTTTTTCCCCTCTTCTGAGCAAGATGATGAAGAAAGTGGATAGAAAACGAAAAGCTTTTATTTTTGTGTAGTTTGAGAGATATATCTGTAAAGCTATTTGCTCCCTGCAGAGTCCGTTTTACTCTATCATAGACAACAACAAAGTTTTTCCTTTCTTTTTCTATCACTAGATGTAATGGCCTGGTGAAAAACCCCATTTTTAGGGTTTATCCTGTGCTTAATCTAGTGGATTTTATCCATTATTCTCACACTTATTCATACAATTCGCATGTTTTACGTTTTCCTTCCTGATTTTGTACTATGATTGAAAACATGATTCTTTGGCCTTATATTTGCTAATATTAATCCTCTCTTATTACCATTCGATGCCATGATATGTGCGTTAAGTGATTTCAGGGTTTATAGGGCAGGAATGGCTTAGAGGATGGAAAGGAAGCATGCAAAAGTGGAAGGAATACAAGATATTTTGAGGAATTGCTAAAGCTGTCCAGCCTGACCTCTTGGTACTAAATCTACCATAACTTGAGCTACAGAGGTCCAAATGAGGCGGTTTTAGTTACATTGGAAAGCTAACATCCGGAGCTTTGCAACGATATATAATTTGTCATAGCTTCCTCGAATATAGGCGATGCGCATGCGTGGGTCACGCGCACACGTGACTTGGGAAAAATTCAACCCACGCGTACACGTGGACGATGCGTACGCGTGACTTTGCCACGTGCTGGACATATCAGAAATCGCTGAGGGCGATTTCTGGGATGTTTTTGGCCCAGTTCTCGGCCTAAAAAATACATATTAGAGACTATAAAGTGGGGGAATGCATCCATTCAGGGATACAACATTCATTATTCACAATTTTAGGTTTTAGATGTAGTTTTCTAGAAAGAGAGGCTCTCTCCTCTCTCTTAGGATTTAGGATTTAGGATTTCTCTTAGGTTAGGTTTACTTCTTCTTCATTCTAGGTTCAATGTTCCTTTAATTTAGTTTCTCTTCTACTTTTATCTATTATATGACTTTAGTTCGTTTATTTTCCCAATTTGATTTTCTTTATTTAATGCAATTTGAGGTATTTCAGATTTATGATTGCTTTCTTCTATTTATGATATAAATAATTTGAATTTTTCCTCCCTTTGCTTTGTTTGAGTAATTGGTGACACTTGAGTTATCAAACTCAGCTGTTGATCGAAAATTGGAATTTGCTGATTGATTTGGATCCCTCTAAAGCTAGTCTTTCCATAGGAGTTGACTAGGACTTGAGGAATCAAATTGATTAGTCCACTTGACTTTCCTTTATTTAGTAAGGGTTAACTAAGTGGGAGCAATAAACAATTATCATCACATTTGATAAGGATAACTAAGATGTGATTTCCAGTTCTTGTACCTTGCAATGGTTTTCATGATAATTAGTTTACTTTATTGCCAGTTTATTTTCATGTTCTCTATTTCAAAAACCCAAAAATATACCTGTTTCCATAACCAATAATAAATACACCTCCCTACAATTCCTTGAGAGACGACCCGAGGTTTGAATACTTCAGTTATAAATTTTATTGGGTTTTCTTTAGTGACAAACAAGTTTTTATACGAAAGAATTCTTTGTTAGTTTAAAAACTATACTTACAACGTGATTATTTTTGTGAAATTCTTTATCGGCAAAAGTCATCTCGTCACTTGGCAATAGTGTGCTAAGTAGTAACTTTCCTTAAAACTACTACCATATATGTTAACGCTGCATCTTAGATTGTAAATGCTTCAGTCTTGTTAAACCGTGTGACAATGTCTCCCAGGTTCAGCCTCACGGTGCAGCTGGTTATGCCACTGCTACTACTACTAGCGATAGCATCCAGAGGTTAGTTGGTGTAAATTCAAAGTATTCAATGATAAAATTGATTTTAGTTTCAGTTTTTTTAAGCATCGCCATCTTCTGGTGTATTAATATGCTTATTTCTTGGCCTGATTGCTGAGACTGGTAACTTTTCTGGGACCTTGTTTGTTAGAATTTTCAAAGTTTATATGTAAATATAGTCATAACTGCTATTTTTAATAGAATTAAAAATAACATTCTTGGATAGTTGAAGGAAAAAATATGCAAAAGGATAAGACATGTTGAGTTAGCATCTATGAAGCATGAACCCAGCCAATTTTTCTTGTTATCTTTTGGAGCAATTTCAAACCACATCCTGTCATGAAAGCCCAAAAGAAACTTTTTATTAAAGGGGCATAGAAATAAAGACTTATTTTATTAAAAGGGCATATAAATAGAGAATACCAATTTTATTGAAAAAATCTTAGATACCAAAGATGTATACAACATGCTCCATTTTTTGTGAGGGACTTAGAATGCATACCTTGTCTGTGTTTGATTTATTTCTTTGATTTTGGTGTGTCGACAATTATGAGTCCCTGTAGTGTTAGGTGTCCATGTTCGAGTCCCTGCCCCATATGTTACCATTAATTTCATTATCAGAATACCGTGCTTGAACATTCTTCATTTTTGTTTGGATAACTTGCTGTTAATTAATCTAGAAGATGATCTTTAGTGTATTCATAAAAGAAATCAATTTAATCATCACAGATCAAAATCCACCCACCTCAATGTTGGCAACAGAAGAATCTTGCTAAACCCTAGAAACTTGCTTTTGCATCTATCTCTTTCCAATCAAGATTTTTAAACCTTGTCGTCCTAATTTTGGGAGTATTAATGATTTTTATCCTCATCCATGTGACGCCACATTGTTTTGATTTTTGAACTGCTACCATAAAACACTTCTCCATATGCCAATCCTTAAGTATATACACTGAATCTGTGAAGCTTCACCTAACATGGTTAATTCCTTTCATGTTTCCAAAGGCTCAAAGCTGCAATAATTAATTATTGCACTCATACACCTTGGTGCTTGTGATTAGGAGTGTGCAAAAATTAACCAAAATGTGATTAACCGGTTAAAAAATCATAACCACATTTTGGTTAACCAATTTTATAAAACAATTTTAAAATCATATCCATATTTTTTAAAATTGGTTAACCAAAACCAAATTAAAAAAAACCGATTTTTAACCGGTTAACCAAAACCAAAACCAAATTAAAAGAAAACCTAATTTCAAAAATCACTTCGTCTCTTCGAACTCACTCTTTGGTCTTCGTCGCTCCTCCTCTATACGCTGCCGGCCACTTATGTATATTGTTTTAGAAGTCTTATGTATATGTTTGGCTTCCCTTTTATTGAAAATTTGAATTTATTCGAACAATAGTATCCTGATGAGCTAATAAGGAGCAACATGCATCTAGCAAAGATTTTTCCACAAGATATATGTTGTTTGGCAATAAAGCTTTGAGGAGTATCTAACTCTGAAATGACTAAAAGCATTGAGGCAGGAGTGATAATTGATAGACACCATTACTAGTGTATTAGAGGTCCAATGTATCTTCTAAATAATCATAAAACCTTAGCGTATACCAAATGAAACCTGCACCTTCGTTAGTAGTCACAATCTCTGCTTTGTGGGCCTCAGTCTTTCCATAATCATATGCTCTGTTCTCAGTTTTGATTTAAACCAACTAAGAAATAAAATGGTGTTAATAGAGAGAAAGAGATGGATAAAGAAGAGGGTGGGTTATGGGAAAGCCTTAGACTTGAGAAACTCAAAGGTTAATTTAATGAACTAGGTCTAGGATTCTGTTTGTTTGTTACTATATTTTAACAAATTTTGTTTTGGTAGAAAGAATAAATACTTTGTAAAAATAGGTCTATCTCTACTGAATCATAGTCGAGTATATGTGCTTCATTTGGTTTTGTGTGCTGCTTTTAAATGAATGCTGGACAGAGCAAACCCAGATATAATTTTGAACAAAGTACAACGGAAGAGGGTCTTTAATTTCCTTTTAATATGCTTTCATTTTTAAATATAAATAGATATTAATCCTTATTGATTAGGTCAGCTATTAGAACATGATTAGTCAGCTATTAGATTTTAATCCTTATAGGAACAATACAGGTTGCTTCTGTTTTGCCTAATAATGATATACTTTGGATGTGCTTCTAGCAATTGTCTTAGAAAGGATCAGTATTTGTATGCTTAAATTAGTTACTTTGTTGTAATTAAAAGTTCTAATACAAAGTGAAGATAAAACAATTTCCTATTCTTTTATCTTTTTTTATGCGAATATTGTCAATAATTAGTTATATATATAAAATCTATCGAAAGCAAAAGCAAGTAATTTTGGTTCTAGACCTCTGTTTTGACTGTTGTTAAACTCTATAGTTATATTTAATTGTGTTGGTTCTGTTTTATCTATGGAAAAAAGGCAACAGAAAATGTATTTTTATTCATTTTTCAAATTATTTTATTTGGAGAGATACTTCATTGTATTTTGGTGTGATTTATGACTAATATTTAATTTGTTTAGAGAACAAAAAGTGTCTAATTGTGTGTCATAGAAGAAGAATGACTTAATTTTAACATGCAACTGAATGACTGATACATGTCTATAATTTACTATAACTTTTTTAATCCCATAAAATATAGTGGTTGATGGCGGATATTTTATACGCTTTTTGGGGGTAATTTCATGTAGATTTTAGTATGTTTTAATTAATTTTTAGTAGAATAATATTAGTTTTTAGGCAAAAATCATATTTCTGGACTTTACTATGAGTTTGTGTGTTTTTCTGTGATTTCAGGAAATTTCTGGCTGAAATTGAGGGAGCTGAGCAAAAATCTGAGTTAGGCTGAAAAAGGACTGCTGATGCTGTTGGATCCTGACCTCCCTGCATTCGGAATGGATTTTTTGGAGCTACAGGAGTCCAATTGGCGCGCTCTCAACGACGTTGGAAAGTAGACATCCAGGGCTTTCCAGCAATATATAATAGTCCATACTTTACGCGAAGATAGACGACGTAACTTGGCGTTGAACGCCAAGTACATGCTGCTGTCTGGAGTTAAACGCCAGAAAAACGTCATGATCCGGAGTTGAACGCCCAAAACACGTCATAACTTGGAGTTTAACTCCAAGAAAGGCCTCTACTTGTGGATAGCTTTATTCTCAGCCCCAGCACACACTAAGTGGGCCCCAGAAGTGGATTTATGCACCAATTATCTTAGTTTACTCATATTCTGTAAATCTAGGTTACTAGTTTACTATTTAAACAACTTTTAGAGACTTATCTTGTACCTCATGACATTTTCAGATCTGAATTACATACTTTGTGATGGCATGAGTCTCTAAACTCCATTGTTGGGGGTGAGGAGCTCTGCAGTGTCCCGATGAATTAATGCAATTCTTTCTGTTTTCCATTCAAACACGCTTGTTCTTATCTAAGATATACATTTGCGCTTCACTATGAAGAAGGTGATGATCTGTGACACTTATTACCTTCCTCAACCCATGAACGTGTGCCTGAGAACCACATCCGTTCTACATTAGATTGAATGAGTATCTTTTAGATTCCTTAATCAGAATCTTCGTGGTATAAGCTAGAATTGATGGCGGCCACTCTTGAGGATCCG
>NC_029775.3:15940443-15941688 GCF_000817695.3 Arachis duranensis
CTTGGGGCAAGTATCAACCTAATACCTGCATCTATTATCACAAAGCTTGGTTTGACTGAAGAAGTCAAACCAACCTGGATATGTCTTCAACTTGCTGATGGCTCCATTAAATACCCATCAGGCGTGATTGAAGACATGATTGTCAAGGTTGGGCCATTTGCCTTTCCTACTGACTTTGTGGTGCTGGAAATGGAGGAGCACAAGAGTGCAACTCTCATTCTAGGAAGACCTTTCCTAGCAACTGGCCGAACCCTTATTGATGTCCAAAAAGGGGAAGTAACCTTGAGAGTCAATGAGGAGGAGTTCAAGTTAAATGTTGTCAAAGCTATGCAACATCCAGACACCCCAAATGACTGCATGAGTGTTGATATCATTGACTCTCTGGTGAGAGAGGTCAATATGGCTGAGAGTCTCAAATCAGAGTTAGAGGACATCTTTAAAGATGTTCAGCCTGATCTGGAGGAATCAGAGAGAATAGTAGAACCTCTGAAAATCCCTCAGGAAGAGGAGAAACCTCATAAACCCGAGCTCAAACCATTACCACCATCCCTAAAATATGCATTTCTGGAAAAAGGTGATACCTTCCCTGTGATCATAAGCTCTACCTTAGAGCCACAGGAAGAGGAAGCACTAATTCAAGTGCTAAGGACACACAAGACAGCTCCTAGGTGGTCCATCAGTGATCTTAAGGGCATTAGCCCAGCCAGATACATGCACAAGATCCTATTGAAGGATGATGCTAAGCTAGTGGTTTCAACCACAGAGGCGGCTAAATCTAGCCATGAAGGAGGGGGTGCAGAAGGAGGTCACTAAATTACTAGAGGCTGGGATTATTTATCCTATTTCTGATAGCCCCTGGGTAAGCCCTGTCCAAGTCGTCCCTAAGAAAGGTGGCATGACAGTGGTCCATAATGAAAAAAATGAACTGGTTCCCACAAGAACAGTTACAAGGTGGCGTATGTGTATTGATTACAGAAGACTCAATACAGCCACCAGAAAGGATCATTTTCCTTTACCATTCATAGACCAGATGCTAGAAAGACTAGCAGATCATGATTACTACTGCTTTTTAGATGGCTATTCAGGTTACAACTAGATTGCAGTAGATCCCCAGGATCAAGAGAAAACAGCATTCACATGTCCATCTAGAGTATTTGCATACAGAAGGATGCCATTTGGTCTGTGCAATGCACCTGCAACCTTTCAAAGATGCATGCTCTCTATTTTCTCTGATATGGTGGAAAA
>NC_029775.3:15942644-15943821 GCF_000817695.3 Arachis duranensis
TCTGCTTCCTGGATGGATATTCAGGTTATAATCAAATTTTAGTAGATCCCCAGGATCAAGAGAAAATGGCATTCACATGCCCATCTGGAGTATTTGCATCCAGAAGGATGCCATTTGGCCTGTGCAATGCACCTGCAACTTTTCAGAGGTGCATGCTCTCAATTTTCTCTGATATGGTGGAAAAATTTCTGGAAGTCTTCATGGATGACTTTTCAGTATTTGGAGACTCATTCAGCTCCTGCCTTAACCATTTAGCACTTGTTCTGAAAAGATGCCAAGAGACTAACTTGGTTTTAAACTGGGAAAAATGTCACTTTATGGTGACTGAAGGAATTGTCCTTGGGCACAAAATTTCGAACAAGGGAATAGAGGTGGATCAAGCTAACGTAGAGGTAATTGAAAAATTACCACCACCTGCCAATGTTAAGGCAATCAGAAGCTTTCTGGGGCATGCAGGATTCTATAGGAGGTTTATAAAGGATTTTTCAAAAATTGCCAAACCTCTGAGCAACCTGCTAGCCACTGACACGCCATTTATCTTTGATAAAGAGTGTCTGCAGGCATTTGAGACTCTAAAAGCTAAATTGGTTACAGCAACAATCATCTCTGCACCAGACTGGACATTACCATTTGAATTGATGTGTGATGCCAGTGACCATGCCATTGGTGCAGTGTTGGGACAAAGGCATGACAAGCCTCTCCACGTCATTTACTATGCCAGCCGTGTTCTAAATGATGCACAGAAGAATTACACAACCATAGAAAAAGAGCTACTTGCAATGGTTTACGCCATTGACAAATTCAGATCCTATTTAGTAGGATCAAAAGTGATTATGTACACTGATCATGCTGCTCTTAAATATCTACTCACAAAGCAGGATTCAAAACCCAGACTCATTAGATGGGTGTTGCTTCTGCAAGAGTTTGATTTAGAAATAAGAGACAGAAAAGGGACAGAGAATCAAGTAGCAGATCACCTGTCCTGAATAGAACCAGTGGAAGGGGCGTCCCTCCCTCTCACTGAAATTTCTGAAACCTTTTCGGATGAGCAACTACTAGCCATCTAGGAAGTGCCGTGGTTTGCAGACATTGCAAACTACAAGGCAGTGAGATTCATACCCAAAGAGTACAGTAGGCTGCAATCAAAGAAATTGATCACAGATGCAAAGTACTATCT
>NC_029775.3:15944553-15946902 GCF_000817695.3 Arachis duranensis
TTTCAATCCCCGGCAACGGCGCCAAAAACTTGATGTGTGGAAAACGATCCAACACAAAACTCACCGGCAAGTGTACCGGGTCGCATCAAGTAATAATAACTCACATGAGTGAGGTCGATCCCACAGGGATTGAAGGATTGAGCAATTTTAGTTTAGTGGTTGGTTTAGTCAAGCGAATCAAGTATTGGTTGAGTGATTTGTATTCAACAGGAAGTAAATGACAGTAAATGTAAAGGGGGAAGGGAAAAGTGCAGTGAAGTAAAGAACAGGAAAGTAAATTTGCAGAATCTTAAAGAACAAGAAAGTAAATGACTGAAACTTAAAGTGCAAGAAATGTAAATTACAGTAACTTAAATGGCAAGAAAGATAAATGGCTTGAATATAAAAGGGATTTGAGGACTGGGATTGCAGAATCTAAACAGAGAGAAAGTAAATTGCAACAATTAAGAGAGCAAAAGTTGAATTAGAAGCAATAAGCATTCAGACAGAAAGGAAATAAAGTGCAGCAGAGGTTCACAGAAGAACCAAAAGTAAAATTGGGTCTCAGGTCTCAAGAGACTAGGTAGCAGAGCCTAGATCTCTATTTGCCTTCCTAGATCCAAGTTAACAAAGCAATTGACAAGAATTAGAAGAGAAAGCAGTAAAGAAAATGTAAATGGATTCAATTATGCAGAAAGAGAATTGAAGAGAATTTGAATGGGAATTGAGACAGAATTTCCTCAATTTCTCACACCCAAAACTCAGAAACAGAAGATTAGAATTGCTCAGGCAAGAATGAGGAAGAAGAGAGATCAATTCTCCTCCCCAATTCTCAGAATTCTCAGTAAAGTCACCCAAGAACAATTGCCAAAGCTCAAAAGAAAGGTGAAAGTAAAATTCAAAAGTAAAGGTAAAAGTGGTAAAAGGTAAAGGTCCTAATTACATGAAACTAGCTTCTATTTATACACTTTCTATTCTTGGATTTTGGGATTTGGATGGGCTTTTGATTTGGTGAAGAAATGAATTCAAATGGATTTTTAATTTGAATTTTTGGCCCATGAAAAGTCACTCCCAAGAGGCTGCCCTGCCCTTGTGGAGGGCAGGGCAGGATTTGGTGCGTTGTGGTGCGTCCTTGGTGCGGCCTTGGTGCAGTCTGGTGCGGCCTAGTGCGTGAAATGCTGCCCTGCCCGCGCCAAGGGCAGGGCAGGAAAAGTTGGTGCGCCACGGTGCGTGCTTGGTGCTGCCAGGAACGAGAGTTGGTGCGCCATAATCAAAATTGGTGCATAGGATGCTGCCCTGCCCTCGCGGAGGGCAGGGCAGGAAATTTTGGTGCTGCCATGATTGAGCTTGGTGCGCCAGATGCTGCCAGGAACGTGCCATGGTGCGCCAGATGCTGCCAGGAACGTCCCATGGTGCGCCAGATTTGCTTCTTGGTGCGCCACACACAAAATGCTGCCCTGCCCTCGCGGAGGGCAGGGCAGTGTTTCCACTTTGCTGTCCCGTGTTCGAAACACAGCTGTGGCACACTTTCAATTAATTTTCTTGGCTTCTTGGCACGGCAATCAACCTTAAGTCCTAGCTTCCTCATGGTTCCTTGTTCGAATCTTGTGGCATGCATGGGTGGCATTTTTCCTTTGAATTCTTTCCTTGGTGAGCCCGATCCTGCCCTTGTGGAGGGCAGGGCAAGGTTCTCTTCTTCTTGGTTCCAAGGCACACTTTTGTGCTCTGCCCTTGTAGTGGGCAGAGCAGAGTTGCCTTCCTTGGTTGGTTCTTTTATGTTGCCCTCCTAGAGGGCAGTCTGCCCTTGTGGAGGGCAATGTTGCCTCCCCCTTTGCATGCGGCACACTTCTTATTGCTTTGGCCACGCTTTCCTTTTCTTGGGCTACACTTCTTAGGCCACGCTTTTCCTTTTCTTTTCTTTTCTTCACCTATAATAAACCAAAACAACCACTCCAAGTATCACTAAATTCAAGAGGCTTATAAATCAATTAAAATTCAATTAAAATTAGCTTAAACCTCATGATTTAACATTAATTTCATGGTGGTTGCTTGATTTAGAGAAGTTATGCATTTTCACTCCAAATCACTTACTTAGGATGCAAGAAAGTGCATAAATGCTAACCAAACAAGTGAAATTAGCTTGAAAAATGGGTATATGATGACTTGTCATCAAGAGGTCCATATGTAATTACAAGTGTATCACGATATGGATACGTAGAGCTTCAGGATAATGACTCTAACAAAAAGTTCATTGTTAATGGACAAAGAGTTAAACACTATCTTGAAGGAAATTTTGAGCAAGAATGCTCAAAACTGAGACTTGATTAAAAGCTCAGTAATAGTCCAGCTAATGACATTAAAGAAGCGCTT